>NC_091537.1:53348257-53651287 GCF_042242935.1 Bactrocera oleae | reverse complement strand
CAGTTTTTGTTTGTTTTACGACAAAAGCTGTTCACCTTGAGCTATGTACAAATCTGACGACAGAGGCTTTTCTCGCGGCATTCGCTCGCTTCGTCGGACGGCGTGGTTTTCCTTCAAAAATAATGAGTGACAACGGCAAAACGTTTATTGTAGCCAAAAGAGCCACTGAGAAACAGTTTGTGGACTTTATCAAACAAGTCTCACCTGAGATTGTACAGAAGTACGCACCTCAAGGCATTAGTTGGCAGTTTATCCCCCCAAGCGCTCCTCATATGGGTGGTTTATGGGAATCAGCTGTAAAAAGCTTCAAATCCCACTTCAAAAAAGTAGCTGGAAACTACAAGTTTAATTATGAAGAATTCTCGACCTTATTAACTCGAATTGAAGCCGTTCTCAATTCACGGCCACTAGCGACACTCTCGCAAAATCCCTCAGATCTCACAGCCCTAACTCCAGGGCACTTTCTAAAAGGAGTACCCATTCTGGCCATACCTGAGCCAGGCGTGGAGTCGCTATCCTTACAAAATAGATGGGAAAGAATTAAAATTCTCCATCATGATTTCAACCGCCGATGGAAGGAGGAGTATATAAAGGACCTTCATAAAAGGTACCGCTGGAAAACTCCCGAAAAGGCGCCAAAGCTTGGAGATTTTGTTTTAATTAATGACGATTGTCTTCCCCCTACAGAATGGCGACTTGGTTGCATAGAGAAGCTACATCATGGTTCCGACGGTCATATACGAGTAGTTGACCTCCGTACTCGAAACGGAACGCTAACCAGACCGCCCGTTAAACTATGCTTCCTGCCAATCTCAAATAATAGCATGTAGTAAACCATCCGTTTAATAATACCTACAAGAAAAAAATCGAAATATCCGTCTAAATAATCGAAAACAGAAATAAAAAACCACAAATATAATATGACAAATTACAATCATACCGCACCAAGTTGCAGCACTGTGGGCTCTTCAAGGGCATGTCGCCGACACAACGCCAGCAGGTTGCCCAGGCGCATGGGCATTGCAGCAATTGTCTGGCACATACACACACGACGCAGGAATGCGACTCCGGTGCTTTGTGCCAAATGTGTGGCAGGCAGCATCACACGTTGCTTCACCGTACTCCTAGGCGAGAGTTCAGTCGGCAGCCTGCCCCACGGGTCCGCGGCGCAAACCGACCGCAGCAAGCCAATCGTGTGGCACGTCGCCGAAGAACGGCACCCCGATCGGAGTCCCGTCCATAGCGTCAGTATAACGTAGCACCGACTAGGCGTAGGCCGAACTATCGCCGCACGTCCGGACTCAGCAACGTTGCAACAGCTACAGCGACTGCTAGGCTGAACATTCGCTTAGAGGGGCCGGGATGGCCAAATGAGTTACAATTCCCGCCCCGAAGAACTCAGACACACCACACACAAGACAACACTGGCACACACACCACACACAACACCCACACACCGCACAAGGATCTCTACACAACACACCGAACAAAACATCTGTCCTCGAAGCGGACAGCCTCTTCTCTCAGCGACTGTCGATCAGCAAACATCGAGCTTTCCTTTGGCGCGTTTTATCGTCAATAAATTTATATCATTTTATTACCTCTCCACTGGTATGCGACCAGGGAGTGAGTGCGTCAAGATAACCCTTTTTATAATTTCATATTAAAATAAACATTTTCGAAACGGAAAAACATTCAATTTTACTTTAATTTACACACGCGGTTGTATAAAGTGGCAAGCAAGTGGTGGGCTTAACAACAATAAACGCAATTGAACTTGCTTTCGCAATCTTTGAGTGAATGCACATGTGGCATACAGTTTGTACAAAGTCTTTTTGTTCTTACATAACTGTTTCGATCGGTAATATTAATTTTTTTGAATTTCTCGCAAGATTTGAGCTTATGCCCCCCCTGTTGGGTATTATAAAAAAAACTTGGGGGTATTTTGCATTTCGATATTATTTTTAGGTGCTCCGTCCCCGAGTAGGCCTATATAACGCATTTACATCCCTATATACTTGTATTTACATAATAAAATTTTTAAAAAATCACATAACATAAAAAAATAGCATATAAATAAAAAAAATTATAACAAAGCAACAATACAAGTCATAAAAAAAGGTCATGGTTTTATATTGAACGTTTTAAATTAAATTAACAAATAAAATTTAGTTGCACGTTATTCAAAAGTATTTGTGTCGTTCCTTGAAATTTCTTTTCGCACTGCTTTTGTTAGCTATTTTTAGCGGGTTTATTTCTGGCATCCCGCCTTTTTTAACATCAGCTGTTCGAAATTCCCTGATTTTAATAATCAGGGAAAGAGAATAACAGAAAAATCAGCGAAAATGAGAGAGTCTCGCATCATGTCATCCTTGGTAATGCGGCAGTGTATATGTTTACCAGTATAGGGTCGCAGCTGTCTGTGGGAATGTTTTGTGTCGATAAAACCGACAAACAATTTGAAACAGTGGATTGAAGTTTGATAAATTCTTGACTTCTTTCCTTTTGTATTTTTGGCAAGTTCATTAACATCGATATTTGTTTATCGACCAATATTCTTTCGTTTTCGAATCTTGATTTAAGAGCTTCCCAAGCCAAAATGAAATTATCGTCTTTAAGTGCGAACTGTTTTACTATTACGCCTGCTTAACCTTCTGTTTTGTATCGGAGGTGATACAATTTTTGTGCTTGTGACAATTTGGATGGTTGATGTAAACGGCTGTAAACATGTCCCGGAAGGACGGCCATTCTTCATAACCTCCATGAAATGTTTCTGTCTCACATGCGGGCACCTCCAGGTGGATGCCTGAACTTGCCTCTTGATTGTGTGCTTATGACAGCTCTACTCTCGGATGTGGAGTAGGTGCAATAGCTTTCGGAGATCATAGCTTTTGTGGCTTCGTACTAGTCTAAGCAGTTTTCATAATTTGTGAAAGCCGAGGTTTTAAAATTTTGTGGTAGATCTGATGACTCAGTTTCTACTATGGCGTCATAAGCCGCTTGGAGACGAGTCAAAAAATTGTTAGGATTTTGCTTTTTTTATTTCTAATAGCGATTCAGAGATGTCTTGAATCAGTGAAGATGAAAATCAAGTGCAGTATCGTATCTCTCTCGAAAATGAATTTGGCAACCTGTTTTGAGCGTGTAGCTCCTGCGGGTGTAGTTTGATTTTTGTCATCATCAATACTATATGAGTCAAAGTTAATTAAAATTTTCTCAGTGTAAACTGGTTTAAATGCAGCAATAAATGATAATCAATACCAAATACTCTTTTAGGTATATACGAGTTTTTTTTCGGAATAGATAAATATTTACTTGCGAAATAATTTTTTATGTGCATGTGCTTGCCTTAGGAGCCAATTTCGATCAGTAGTTTGTTTTTGTTTAATTGTACCCAAGATATTGGGGAGTACACTATTTATCTAAAAGTAACACTTGCTTTGTTTCAAAGAACAGGTTTATTTAACTTATATATAATATGTGGTATATTTAATTTTGTAGACACAATAAATTTAAAAAATAAGTTCGGTGGCCGATGTAAAAGGAAGCACCAAATACGAAAACAAAAGTTTAATCGCCAGGATCGCCATCGTATTCGAAAAGTTTATATAAGGTATTCAATACGTCGAAAAAGGTAGCGCGCAGGTTCGTATAGCGAAAACGAATGTGTATGATCGCTGTAGCAACTGTGCAAAGCGAATGTGAGGTGTTGACGCGGCGCAGTGTACCAAACGAATCGGATGGGTAGAGTTGCGCGCAGGGTCGCTATTCTGTCGAATCAGGTGAAAAAGCTGATCATCCCTTTTGTTAGCTGGTGATGTACACGCGCGTGGTGTGTTGTACTATCTTATGTGGTGTCATCTGGTGCGGTGTATTGGTGAGTATGTAGTGGGCACTATTAAGGTGCGCCAGTTTTTACCGAGGTGTGGTTATTTGCTGAGGCTTAGCTCATTTGAACAGTTTTTGAAAAGGTTAGCCACGTTTTTCTGTGCTTTTGATTTTTGACTTTTAAAAGAAGTGGATCAAAGAATATGTATTAAATTTTGCGTTAAAAATGAAATAAAGTGCTCCAATGCACTTGAAATATTGACTGTGGCATTCGGTGAGTCCACTTTGTCTCAAAAAAGTGTTGATGAGGCTGAGCATTCTGGAGGTGCGACTACGTCAAGAAGCAAAGAAAACATCGAAACAGTGAAAACAATCGGCGAACCACTATTAGGGAAGTTACAGAGGATGCTGGCATATCAATCGGCTCATGCCGTTCAGTTTTCTCAAATGTTTTGAGCATGAAACGTGTGGCAACGAAGTTTTTTCGAACTTGCTAATTTTGAGCAAAAGCAATGTCGCATTAGTATCGCTCAGAAGGTCAAAAACAAAACCGCAATCATGCCTTAACCACCATATGTTCACCAGATTTGGCTCATTGCGACTTTTTCTCATTCCCAAAACTGAAGAAATCAATTAAAATAAAGCGTTTTGCCACAACTGATGGCTTCGAGGATTGGAAAAAGCGTTGGCAAAAGTGTATTATATCCGAGGGGGATTACTTTGAAGGGGATAAAATAGATATTGATAAATAAATAAGTACTTTAAAAAAATTCAAAATTCATCTTTTCCTTTGAACACACCTCGTACGTATTCACACGGATTATCAGTAACATGCACAAAAGAAGAGCTTAAAACGAGCACTTACCATGAGGCAAAGCGACGATAAAGACAGTATGCAATCAGCAGTTGACAGAACGGATTAGTGCGGACTCGATAAAATTTCATATAGTCCCTTCTTTAAATGCCAAATTGTCCAACTATAATATAATCGCCCCTCAACCTAAAATAATATTTACTTTGATCCATTAATTTGCATGTGAACATATTCGGTCCGGCATAGACCCGCTTATCCGCTTTGTCACACTGTAAACGCACTAACCCAATGTCATTTTGAGTTGTTTGGTTGTGGTTGTACCCGCCCGTGTCAATGACTCTGTACGAGGGCGGTTCCTTTGAAGTGACAATATCCTTCTCAAATTTCTTACCAGCTAGTGACTTTTTCACGATTGTAAACAAAAATTAGTCGCAGAAAGTCTGGAGAATAGAGTAGTTGCTTGATATGAACTACCCGGTTGTTGTTGCTGTTGTAGCAAGTACCTATATAAGCCATTTTTGGTGGAACATACAAAAATCAATGGCTTGAGTGAAGAAATCGCCTCGGTAAATTGTTAAAGCTCGTCGAATTATTATAGAAATGCTCTCTTTGTGTTTCTAGGAAGCGGCTTTTCTTCAAGTGTCATTTCTGCTAGAACATTCTGGGCTATAAAGTAAGTAGGGAAAGGAGATACCAAAGATGAGGTAGCTGGTATAGCATATTCCGTAGAAAGGCCTATCTTTAAAGTCGATGATCCAGCTAAAGCAGCAACCGCCAACTAATGATAACTTTACATAGGATCTCAATGAATCCATTATTTGAGAGAAAGCGGTTATACCCAATTTCAAACTTGAACCGCAGTTGCGGCAGTGCCCAATGGAAATGACAAACGCTTCTTTGAAAGTGCTATTAAGCAATTCGGGTCCACCATTGTCATGCATGGATGCTAGCTTTACAAAATCACTATGGCCAAAGTTAGGAAAGTTAACTCCGGAGCTAGGCTGAAAGTGGTCGACAAAAAAGACAATCCAAGCCAAGGATAATGGTCTGGATCGCGGCTACACCATCGCCACCAAATTTGCCAACGGAGGGGTGGAAATACGTAAAAGCTTTTGAAGAACCCACAGAATTATATGGCGTATAAACCAAAATCGCCACCATGCAGTTCTTGCTGTTACTAATAAAGGAATCCATCGAACCGCTGGCGAAATGTGACGGGCAGGTTAGTTATGGATTCAAGAAGAAGAAGATGCTATCGACCACGTTACTTCAAATAATAAGATTGGTGAAGTAGAGAAGACACCATAGAGCCCTCGAGCGATGTCGAAAGTATTGAGCAAAGTGACTGCTCTTCTGGATCAGAATTAGTGGAGAGACTCTCAAAATTATATTATATACTGAGAAAGAGTTTTTAAGGGACTTTCAAGAGCACAGGGACCATCTATTACTAATACTAGTTTTTCAAATAAATCTTGATCATAGCAAAATAGTTCTCTTAGCCCTAATTAACCGCGTGGCAACAGAGCGGCCTGACTTCGTCCTCCTTCTTCGATGGGTTAATGGGGGGCGCATTTGCGAACTGAGAACAACGAACTCCAAATTATACATGGTAAACTGCGAAGGTAAAAATAGGGCATGTATAATGGTAAGAAAAAACCTTGAATTTGTATGATACTATAGCAACCACTACACCAGAACAGTAAGCTGAAAAACCGGCACAAGCAAGTACCGGCTGGTGTCGAGTAACATGCCGTATGACGACGACGAAGTACCATCGCAGCTGATAAAAAATTGGTTCACGACAGTGAGGCATCCAAGTGCATGATAATAATTGGATGTGATTACCTATGGAGGTTGCGTGGTGTAACAGAGGTAATATACCAACAATTATTGTCAAAAATCGACAAAAAATATTAGATACTACACTACATACTTATATCGGAAGAGCTGTTAAATAGTAATAACCCAATGAAAGGTTCCTGAAGAACACTCCTTCTCAGATTTCCGCTACATTAAATATATATTAGAAGAAAATGTAGCGAGGGTAAACAATAATCAAACGGGTAAAAGAACGTATTCCTACGGTTCCCCCCTTCGAACCTAAGAACAAGGAGGACCTAAACATCCCCGAAATACGTTTCTCGGAATCTTGCCAACAGGCGGTAGAAGTGGCTTGTTTAATAACACATAGTATGAAATGATTTTGGCCGCCTCGAGCTTAAAAAATCACTTGCATGGAAGTAATTTAATGTAGCTAAACTATCTTAAATAGAGTAGGAGTGGGACAGTTATTACGACCTTCTAAGGTCATATAAAAAGATATATGAAAAGCAAAAGAAAATGTTTGGAAATATTTTTGTAATTATATCGAAACTATGTCAGAAGCGTCTCGTCTAAGGAAAATAATTGCAAAGTCGGTGCATAGTATTGGGCATGGGTAGAGCAGATCATAGATGGGCGTCCTTAAGCTTACTAGTGTATACTGTCTTCCCGGGCAGTTAAGAGACTTCTGCTGTTGAATACACACAAGACACGGAAGTAGAAATAGATCCCATTCCTGTATATATAGAATCAAAAATTAATGTATGATGGGCAATAAGCAGGTTCAAGCGCTTTAAAACACAATGACCCGACGGTACATTTCTGGCTCAATTACAGCAATCCTTGAATCATATAAAATTTGATTAGTAACTATTCTCAAAGAATCGCTGCAGTTAGACTATATTCCTTCGTTATGGATGAAAGTTAAGCAAATATATTTAACAAAGGCTGGAGAAAGCTCTCATACAAGTCCAACGGATTTTAGAACAATTAGTCCCTCCTCACTTCTTCTAAAAATGCTGAAAAGATTAACACAAATACACATAAGAAATATATTGACCGCCGAAAAACTAAAGTTTCGCACAATGCGTATTCTAAAGCAAAATCTCTAGAAACAGCATTAAGCTTGATGGTAACAGAGATTGAAAAATCTCCCGATATAACATAGAAAGAGCTTTCGATAACATTCACCCTAGGGCCTGAGCGCGATTAAAGATCTGGACATATCCGAATCCCTTGTGGAATTTATTGAACAAGTACTAATGGACAGCTTCATAATTTAAACGCTGAGAGTTTCAACGATGTGTAGATCTGTCCAAAGGGAAACACCTCAACCCTAAGCTGATGATGTGGCGGTTTCGGTTATGCAAACTATATTAAACGATATAAATAGAAGGGCCGTATCGAGCGGAATAAACTTAAATGCTAGCAAGACATACTGACATTAACACAAAAGACATTGTTCATTAGAAAATACAGATTTCTAAATATTACGCTGCCATTAATAAATGGTAACAGGCTGTCAACTCTTAGACTTAGCGAGTCCTCCCTATTGGTCACCTATAAAAGTTCTCGTTTCTACACAATACCAAAGATTTTCGTAATATTTTTCAATTTAACCTAAATTCGGTCCCCAATATTGATTTCCCCTCCAGAGAGGAGTGGGATAGGGGAGAGGTACACAAAGACACAGAAATAAATAAATTATACGGAAGGGTCCAAGCTGGATAATCGAGTGGGAGTCTTTTCAGCAAAATTAGATATCAGATCTACAAACCTGCAATGGATTCGAGGACACAGTGGTATTCCTGGTAAATGTAAAGCAGATTAACTTAGGCAGAAAAGACATCACCCTATAATTAGACTCGGACAAAGAGAGATTCCTCTGGCTACTTGTAGATATTTAATTGACAAATATTTTATGAATATAGCTGAGTCTCGGTGGATATCACCCTTGACCTATTCATGTCGACTATTGAAATTTAAAAGAAATTACATATATTGTAGAAGCTGCCAAAGGTAGTAATAGAAGAGACTAGAACTTCTTTCATGCGAATGCAAGGGTTTGCATAGGAAAAGAATCAGAACTATCGGTCGAAGATTTTGTGGCGATATTTCGGCAGTTGCACATAAACAAAACTTTGTGAATTAATGAACTTCATGAGGAGCACAGTCTGGTTCAAAGAAAACATAATAGAGTGAGGGAATTTTAGTATTGCTGGTTTAACAACGGGCCTCCTAAAGTCCTAAGTGCGTCGTTAGACATCCACTCTGCCTTCATACCTAGACATTGAATTAAAACCGTATACTTGTACAACAAGAGTTTTTCAAAACACTAAAATTTGTAATAGAAAATGCGTATGCTCCGACCAAATGTTTCTCAACACATTGAACGTTTTGGTTTTTAATAAAATATTTGAACTTATTATCAAAGCATTAATTTGTTTTGGTGTTTTGTCATTACAATAATCATAAACTATGACATTACACAATTGATTTAATAAAACATGTAATTTTTAAAAAAATAATAAAAGATAATTAATCTGGTAAAAAGAAATCCATTACTTTTCCATAAAATGGCTTTGGCAATCTGTATCTCGCGTTGTATAACTGCGATTGGGTTACGCAATATGGTGTTAAAAATATAGCATTTCGCACTGAAAAATTATCTCCGACAGTTTAGTGATTCCTTGATGTAAACACCAGCAAAGAGAAAATACGCCATAGCTTAAAATCTTTCTCCGATAAAGGCGTAAATGCAATCCAAGCGACTGAAATGTAAGTAGTGTTTATGGTCCTGTTACTGTAGAAGTCAATTATGCCTAAGGCCAATAGGAGGGAAATTGTGTTTCACCAAACAATGCCAGGCTACACACATCGATAGTGTCTCCCCCTAAGCTTCGGTAGCTTGGTTGTATTTATGCATTAACCTTATAGTTTGGACCTGGCATCAAGTGCTTACTACCTGGTCTTGTCTATGGCGAATGATTTTGCTGGTGAAAAACTCGCCTCAAAATAAGCTTATGAAAATTGACTGTCCTAGTTAAGGTTTTCTCCACACGTTATCGGCAATAATGAAAGTTGCCCGTGGATTTGTCTGTAGTAATTGTCGAGTACATGTGTTTGGCTTAAGTGCGAAATTTCCACCACCTACTGGCACAATTGTGTGAGAGTACATTTTTATACTCCTGCAGCATGTTAGCAACAGAGTATAATAACAGTTATTTGTCAAAATAATTAAGTTGGATATAAGGTATATACTAGGCTGATTCAAATAAAAAATTTTTTTTTCGAAATCCTCACGTACCTATAAAGTGCCATACCTAAGCTCAACAATAAGATACAAGGATGTTAGTTACTACAACGACTTGCATTAGGGAGGGGCATCTAATGTTGAAAAAAAATGTAAAAGTGGGCGTGGCCCGCCCTCTAATAAGTTTAATGTACATGTGTAAGTATATTATGTAAGTATCTTTAAATCAAACTAAAAGAACCAAATTCGTTAGAGGAATATCTTTTTGGCTCACTTACTTACCTACTGAAAATGGGTGAATTCAGATTAAAATTTTACACCTAAATTGAGACAAAAGGGCTTTATGTTAAATTTTAACGAAGGCCGTGGCACCGCCCACATTTAGGTGAAAACCTATATATCGACCTATCGGACCAATTTCAACCAAATTTGGCACATAACATGTTATGACATTTCTATGTTACAGAAATCGAATGTCGAAATCGAACTACAACCACGCCTACTTTCCATATAGCACAATTTTAATTTCCACATGATTCTTTTTAGTGTAAAAGTCAAGTACCATTTCAGATAAAACTTTGGACAGATAGTGCCTCTGAGGTATGTCATCCCAAATCTAAAAATCGGACCATAACTGTTCAAGCTAGGTACCAAATATGTGAACCCCAGTACCTATAGTTGATTTTTTACTGTAACTATTGAAAGATTTTCGAACTTATCTTAATATAATTGAAAATGTGAGTGTTTTTAAATGACGTTGCGTCTTTGTGCCTAAAATGAATAAAATCGGGTAAAAACTTACCATAGACCCCATATAACTAACAAACCTTATGAGTGTGAATGGATTTGCTGTGCCCACCCTCCACCTTGGTGAGTGCTCTTTATTTTAATTTAAAAGTTGCATGAGTTATTTTTATACTCTCGCAACATGCTGCTAACGATTATAATAGTTTTATTCATCTAACGGTTGTTTGTATTACCTAAAACTAATCGAGTTAGATATAGGGTTATATATATATAAATGATCAGGATGAAGACGAGTTGAAATCCGGGTGACTGTCCGTCCGTCCGTCTGTGCAAGCTGTAACTTGAGTAAAAATTAAGTAATTTCGGTTACACTCGAACTTATTTGTTTAATATAAAGTTTCTCAGCGCCTGAAGGAATTTCCTGGGCTTTGCTTCTTACTTGTACAAATTCGGTTACACCCGAACTTAGCCCTCCCTTACTTTTTTAAATATCGCAGTGTATAATTTAATATATGTATGTATGTATAACCTCTATACGCTGTATAAGTTAGTTTATGGTTGGACGTGCCATCATGTGTGGTGATATATGTATGTATGTGTATGGTATGGTTATGAGTGGTGCTCCCAGGTGTAGTTGGTAGTATTAGGGTATGCCAGTTTTTGTTCCGGGTGATGTTGTGTGATATATACTACGGGCATAGACTAAACCTACATATATACAATTGATTTATAAAAAAATCGAAGACGTGTTCGATGTGTTTTTTTTTCTTTTTTATTACCATTACGAATGAGTGTACAATTTATGATATATTATTAGTATGGATGCAATATTATTATTATTTTTTTTTTTTTTTTCTATACTTGATTATATTATATTATTTAAATAAATAAGATAACATTTTTTATTTTAATTGACTTATATACGTACATGTAGGGAATTAGTTTAAAAAATTTATGTATGTAATTAGGATACGATGAACCCTCTAAGCATTTGTGGGCGGTCCAAATGCCGGTTCGAAGATGCTACATTAGCAGCTGCTTTGACGGACCGACAACGCTTTTTGAATTTCCAAGAAAGGAAGATGTTCGACAGAGTTGGGCAAAGGCTTGCAACTTAGTCGTGTCGCCTTCCGATACCCTTTTTATTTGCCTAAATCATTTTGATTCGCAGTACGTCACTAAGTACAAACTTTTGTCTGGGGCTTTTCCCTGTTTGAGATTAGAGCCAGCACTAAGTCGTAGCTCATCCAGTGCTGACCCAAGTTGGGTGTGCTCGCCCCTCACTGTCACTCATGGACGTCCTAAAGTAGCTGTAGGAAGTAAAGAAGATCCATTTTAGAGGATAATATATTAGAATAAAAACCACAAAGTAACGACGTAGGCTGTGCAATAGATAGCCGCAAACGATTTGCTCGATCAGCACGTTACTATCAAAGTAATGCGCTTAAATTGAGTAGAAAGATCGAAGAGTTAGAGGGGGTAATTAGAGATTTAGAAATAAAATATGAAGACCTTAGAGTCCAATAATTGCGGATGTAACTTCAAGCTCTGAACCTAAAATATTCGCTAGGATGATCGTCACGAACAGCACTATTTTTAGTGATGAGGAAAGAACATTGGCACAGAACATTAATTAAATGTCCAACATATCTTATAGTTTAATGCGTGACGATTTAGGTAACTTATAACAGAGTTAGAGATGTTATTGATAGGTTTGTGGATTATGGGGAAGGCCATCGTGTAATGAATTTAGGTAATAAGTGTTGTTTTTTTATGATAAAAGGGTTAAGTTCAAATTGGAAATATGTGTTTTCAAACATTGTAAACATAACACAAAATTTTGTTTCGAAAAATCCATTGAAATATCCGCTGTTAGAGAACGACTCCGGGAAGGTCCAACGCCTCCATGATCATATAAAGTATTTTAAGTTAATCAAACTTCCGACCAATGCTCATGTAAGGTGTGTAATGGGTTCTGTCCCACAATTATTGGAATGATACAGTTGAGCTAAGAGCTATTTAGGGATCAAAAGGAATTAAGTTATATATTTCTTGTGAAAATGAATCAAGATGAGTTGGAAAATTTTTTTATAGAGTGCGGGCTAGTAAGGGTATCAATATTCAACCCTTTTGCCTATGAAATCCAGCATATTGTAGGTCGTTTAATTTCAATGAAAATTTTGAGACTAAATTTTGATGACAAGGGGGCTAATCAGGGGGGTCATCTAGATATACAGGGAAACGAACCGGAATATGAGCAACTCGACTTGGAAACATTTAGCCCTAATCAGAGCAAAAAGTTTAAGGGATGATAGGGTCTTTGAAGTGTGTCGACGCCAGATTATGTAGTACGTCAAGCTCTTCAACAAAAACGCTCATTCTCCACATTTGATCCAACTGATGAATGTTTCGCTCATAAAATGAAATTATTACAGTATTTACTGACTGTACTGTTATATAAAAATTCAAAATGGTTTGTGAAGCAGGAAGTAAATAAGGAACGACAGCGCGATGCTAAACTAAAAAAACTTAGTTGCAAGTCAAGACCCTTGGTGTGAAAAACATCTTACTTTCGGGTGAGTAATCAATTTATGAAATAAATATTTACATTCTTTTAATGTTTAGAATTTTATTTACAGGTTTTTTTATTTCCACTTTTTTCTCTACTTTCAGTCTTCTCTTTATACTTTCAGGTGTTTTTTTATTCTTTTTTTTTAGCATGTAAACTAGCCTAGCCTTTTAAACACTAACGTTGAACTTAATCAAGATGGATTAAATTGTGTTTAAAAAAGCAGGTGAAATAAATGACTTAATTTAATTAACAAGTCGTGTGAGAAATTTCCATTGTAAATGGACAATTTCGTAATTCGGCATTATTATTTTTTATATATTTTTTAACATTTAATTTCAGTATTTTATAAAAATTGTTTTAATTGTTTTTAATTACTTTAAGTACAAAAAATGTATAAATAAAATTTGCATATATTTTCTGAATACACTTGCCTTTGATTTATAGTATAGTACAAACATACATTTATTTGTATAAACACATAATACGTAAGTACTAAAATCATATTGGAATATACACACATATTTACATACGGACATTCTCTAACAATATATTGAATATTTTCTTTAAAAAGTTTAGCATATACAGTTATGTGTACATGTAAAGAAATATGAAAGAAAAATATTTGTAAATTTGTCTACAAACAACATACATATGTATGTAAATATATAAACTAATTGATTCATGTGAAATCTCCGTTGTTGCGGAAGGTCATGTTTTTTGTTTTCATTTCAAAAAGTCAATGTGTCGAAGGACTGACGTGACGACAAAGTGTCACAACATTGTGTTGTTGGTAGAAAATCTGAGCTGTGCCGAAAAAAATTAACGAACGGCCGCCGGGTGTCACCGCTTTACTTGCCGCTCTAACAGCTTTGCCTACAAACTATCGTAAATATGTATGTTTATGTATGAGAATGCATACATATTGACTGAGATTTTTGTCATGGAAAAATATTTTTGAATTGTAAAATATTTTAAATCGACAAAAGCTTTGTTGCCACTTTTGTCACTTTTTTCCTGTGTGTTTTGGGCTTGCGGGGTTGCAACTTTTCCCTTCTAGAGGGAATATGAGAAATTTGTTCAAATTATGATTTTTAGCTTTTGCCTTCGTCGCGAAAAGGCACGTGTTGGGAGAGACATGTTCGGGGAGATGTGTATGTGTACGTTTACTTTTATGAGTTAATCATTTGAGCTTGTTGAAAGTGCGCTTGCGTTCAAGAATGAAAATGTTGTTGTTTTGTGTTTTACTATAAATTTGGGCATACTTACATGTGTAAGCGTACAAGTATATGCATATAGGTTTGTGTATACATTATTTGTGTGGCAATGTCATACGCACATATGTATGTAAGTATGTACATATAGAGCAGAGCGCCACATGTTAGTGATTTGAGCGCGCGAAGGTGTATATACATAAATATATACATACGTGCGTGATACATGCGTATATATGTAAGTTTTAAACGATGAGAGATAGGATTTATATAAATTACTATTGAAATATATTAAGTCTTTTAGTATACCTATTATGATAGTATGTTATGCATAATGTATACACATGGCATATATACAAACATATGTATGTATTCGAGATATATTTAAAAAGGTATTTCTTTATTTCACATTGACTATAAATATTACTTTGGAAATTGCATAATTTAATAAGAATGTTACCAGTTTTACATGCATTCATTAAAATTCGCAAAATGATATTGATTTCAATAAATATGATTGCATATACGCGTATAAAAATATAAGCCAAAAGAGTAACATGCGGCTGTAAAATGAAATCAAGTCTCTGAGCATAATTTTTATCCAATGCTCAGCTCTGTTTACGCGCCACTGCTAAAAGTTCTCCTTCCGAGCTAGCTGTGGCAGTGTGTGTGTGTGTGTGACACGCTTGTCGTATTTTGTTAGGTTTTGACACTTCACACGCTGGTCCGTAGTTGGACGTTCTCAATAATCTACATATATACATAAAAAAAAGCAGAAGACAAAATAGTGCACTGACAACAAAAAAAAAATATATATATATAAGAAGCAATAGTTATACAAAACCAAAACGGGTACAGAAAAGCAAAAAACACAATCAAATGAAAACGGGCACGAGCTAAAGGCCATATATATATATGTATATATATACATATTGACACATAATACGGGCGCGAAGATAAAAAAAACAAAAACCAAAAACCCCTAGGAACATCCCAGAAAGGATTTGGAAGCACCCTCAGGACGCCTACTTACGTACACAAGCTATAGTCCCCAAAATCCGTTGACGGATATTCAAGTGAGTCGTTTCGATTCCGTTTTGTATTTTATTTCTGCAGGGTATATGTATATTTATTACGTTTACATTTAATGTCAAGCCGGTTTGAATAACAAAAAACAAAAAAAACCAAACAGAACGGGCGCGAATTAAAACCAAAAAAAACCTCAACAGAAAACAACCACACCAGTTCACCAAAATCAGCGCAGCTAAGCAGCAAGGGACTGGGCCACAGAACGAAAAGCACACGCACAAGTACATATATACCATACATACATACATATGGTATATAATATTGTCCCCGAAACCCCTTGGCGAAAATCAAAGGGAGTCGTATCGATTCCTTTTAGTATTTTGTTTATTTTCTAATATTATATGTATGTTAAAATGTATGCAATTTCGGTTTATTTATATATTTTTATTATTACATAAATCCGGATTAATAAAAGAAATAACAAAAACAGAGCGGTCACCAAACTGTTTCAATATTTCAGTTTATTTTCCGGTAAAAATCAAAATACCGTTAACAGATAAAACAGTTTGGTAAAAAATATATATCCAAATATATAACGAACTCTTGATTGCCCAACTTCTTACCGTTGTGTTTAAACACACAAAATATCTCAACAACAAAACAATTCAAGTATTTACTTGCACCCATTTCCGGCAATACCCATTATACATTATCAAGTATATTCAGGACTGCGTAAAATAAGCAAAAAAAGAAAACAAAAACAAGTAAGGAAGTTCTAAGTTCGGGTGTAACCGAACATTTTATACTCTCACAACTTCCAAGGATCAAATCCGGGAAATTACTTCAGGTATTGCCAAAATTTTATATTAAAGAAAGTATTGATCGGACTGAACCCATTTTTAACACAAAAACATATTATTATCGACAGTTTCATTTATTCTTTTTATTAAATGAATTTCAAATATATATTTTACACATTGACCGATATTTTCGCTAAAAAGTCAACTATAGGCACTGGGGTCCCCATATTCAGTAATTAAGGGTTTGAACAGTTTTGGTTCGATTTAGGAAGTTTTTGGTCACAAGATGGCATCGTTTAAAAGCGTTATTTACGCAAAGTTTTACCCCGATCATATCATTGTTGCTTGATATGCATAGTGGAAAATGAAAGAATTAGATGGAATTTAAAATGGTGTTATATGGGAAATAGGCGTGATTGTAATCCGATTTCGCCCATTTTCGCACTATAACATAGAAATATGAGAAGAATGTTAAGTACCGAATTCGGTTGAAATCGGTTAAGCAGATCCTAAGATATGGGTTTTCACCACTGTCTAATTTGGAACGCTATAAAGCAATTCACACTGTCGATAGAAGTGCTAAAAAGATTAGTTCTCAGTGAATTTGGTTGTTATAGCTTTAGCAGTTTAGGAGATATGCACATTAAACCTATTAGGGGACGAAACCTCGCCCACTTTACAAAAAAAATTACTGAAGATGCCCCTCCTTAATGTGATCCTGTATACCAGATAACAGTCTTGTATCTTTTTGTGGACTTAGTTATGGCAATTTATTTGTTTTTGATTAATAATGTTTTGTGGACGTGGCAGTGGTCCGATTACGACAATCTGCAATACCAACTGTCTTACGGTACCAAGAAACATGTGTACTAAGTTTCATAAAGATATCTCAATTTTTACTCAAGTTACAGCTTGCACGGACGGACGGACAGACAGTTACCCGGATTTCAACTCGTCTCTCCATCCTGATCATTTATATGTATATAACCCTATATCTAACTCGATTAGTTTTAGGTGAACAAAACTATTATACTCTGTAGCAACATGTTGCGAGAGTATAAAAAAAAGAGCAAAAACTTACAAGATAAATTTAAACACACACACATAAAGGCCAGTCCAATCTATGATATACATACATATATTATATTAACACACATACACATACATATATTACTAATAATGGCTATACATACATATCTTCGCACAACTATATAACGTGATATACACGCGCATTTATACATACATACGGGCGCAGGTATACAAACATACACGCGGAATAGAATCGAAACAAAAAAAAAAACATACCCCATTGATACCCGGTTCGCATACCTTTAGAAAATAAAAAAAAAGCGGCGGAAATTCGGAATCTAATAAACCAAAAAAGAATTTTTTTTTTGTTTCTGACCAATATACGCAAAGATTGGTATATACGTGTATTCCATACATTGGTATATATGTACATCGCTTCAAAGTCCACATTGGCAAAAATTCAGGACAATTCTGAATCGGTATTAGAAATCAAAAAGGAAAATTTTGATAAATTCTGAAAACGTAGCTGCATATGACGCAATCGTAGAATCTGACGAATCAGATTTACCGGAAAATTTTAAATCCTCTGCTTTCGCCAAATACGAAAACTGTTTAGGCCAGTATGAAGAAACAAAAGCAATGATTTCTGACCAATTAAAATCAATTAAAGCAATTGCACATACTCCACAGCCGAGAGTAGAGCTGCCACAAATACCAAGTCAAGAGGCATCAGAGAGATCAGGCATCTATCTCAAGGTGCCCACATGTGACACAGAAATTTTTCATTGTGGTTATGAACAATGGCGGTCCTTCCGGAACATGTTTACAGCCGTTTACAGAAACCATCCTAAACTATCAAATGCACAAAAATTGTATCACGACCGATACAAAACAAAAGGACAAGCAGGCGTAATAGTCATGACAATTTCAATTTGGCTGGGGAAGCTCTTAAATCAAGATACGAAAACGAAAGAATATTGGCCGATAAGCAAATAACAATATTAATGAATTTACCTAAAATTCAGAAAGAAACAAGTGAAGAATTTATGAGATTACAATCCACTGTTTCAAATCGTTTGTCGGTTCTATCTTTTGTGGGAGCAATCGCTCTCATCACGAAGAAAATGCATCGAAGAACGTGGCAACAAAATAAGGAATTTCTCTTTACCCAGTATGAAAACGCAGAAAGGGTAGACAAAAAAATAACTAAACTAAAAGGTATGCAACACGACAATAGCAGCTTTCACAGATCCCAAGCCAATAGCAACAACGATTTAAATAGAAGTACAAACTTCTTGTCACATGCGCATACACTTACAGAGTGCGAAAGCAAATTTAATTGCGTTTACTGACATAAACGACATAATTATGCTTCTTTATAACAATTTTTCCAGCTCATCCCAAACAGCGCAAATATTAAAAGGGCCCCGGGTTTAGTTGCAACAGCAAATAACCAAGTTCGAAATCTCGAAAACTGCCAAGCAGCACCATGCTGCTCAAAGGCATTAAAAACTCAAACGCTAGACAGCGAAAATCAAAGTAGGGACTACTACCCACAGCAGTCGTCTCCATCGAAAAACGAGGCGAACCGTTAAACTAATGGCCTTAATAGACCAAGGATCACAACGATCATTTATACCGTCTAAGGCCCAAAATAGGCTACAACTGCCACCAAAACAAGGCAACTTTGAAATTACAGGAATGGGCGGAAGAGTAGTTCAAGACTCTAACAAAATCTGCCCCATTACCCTAATTTTCCCGAAGCGGATAGGAGAATTAAAGCAGAAGCTATGATCTTACCGCAACTCACAAATATGCTTCCAAGCTATCATATAAATAGCAAGCATTGGGAAAAGGTTTCACACCTCAAGTTAGCAGAACCCAACTGCAACAGCCCCGCTCAAATAGATATTATATTAGGCGATCTCATGCCTAAGATAATACTCGAGGGTGGTGCGAAAATTTCAAACACACTATTGGCAAAAATACTATTTCCAGTTGGATCCTAAGTGGACTAGTTACGGAATTATTTATCACCAACTCAAGATGATGGAATATCAAATGTATGTCTCAATTCACAATTAAAGAAATTTTGGGAGGTAGAAGAACTCGCCTCCATATCAATCACAACCCCTGAAGAGCAGTATTGTAAAGACTTTTACAAATCCACAACTACTAGATCAGATAATGGTTGGTACGTCGACAATTTCTTAACACACTCAGCTTAGGTCGCTCTCGCACCTCTGCAAGACCGCAGTTTTTAAGTATGGAAAAAAACGTACTTAAAAAAGGTAAGCTTAAACCAGAATACGATGGCGTGTTAGAAGAACACCTCCGTTTAGATCACATGGAGAAAGTAAGCGCAAGCGAAAAAATCATAAATAGCAAATACTACTCATTGTACTTGCCTCATCACGCAGTAGTAAAGCCAGATAAAAAAAACAACAAAAGTCAGAGTGGTCTTTAATGCCTGAAGATCCTCTAGCTCAGGAAATTCCCTAAATGATATTCTATTTACGGGACCCACACTCCAACCAGATTTGATGCTCCTCGTTTTAAATTGGCGTGTATTCAAATACGTATACAACCGAGCCGTTGAAAAAATGTATAGACAAATATTCGTACATAAGGACGATCAAGATTTTCAGCGAATTATTTTCCGAAAATCTCCCAATTGTCTACTAAGCGACTACAAATTAAAAACAGTGACCTTCGTCGTTAACTGTGTCCTATTCTTAGCCATTCGTACACTCCACAAATTGGCACAAAATACCAAGCCAGAATTTCCTTTGGCAACCCAGGTATTAAAAACCCAAACCTATGTAGACGATATCCTGTCTGGAAGTCACAGTTTTCCACAAGCATACGGCTCACTATCACAAGTGGTACAAGCCTCAATACCACAGGATTTCCGTTAAAACAGATAACGGCGAACCACCCTAACATTTAAAAAAAAATATACCAAATGAAAATTTGTTAGATACTAATTTCCTTAAATTCGAAAAGGAAAGTACAACAAAAACTCTGGGGATCTAATGGAATTCGATATCTGACCAGTTAACAAAGTCTCTTGATTATTGTCCACAATCGCCCATGCGCAATATAATTGCCCCAGAAAGCCGAAAAATCGACTTCTTTCACACAACATTGCAGGATAATGGCATCCTTGAGCGATTTTTCTAGTACCCCCGAGCCATCAGGGTTTCCGCTACATGCTCAAGTTCATAGAGCGACTTAAAATTAAAGTTAAGGGAGTAAACTTAGGATACTCCCAATTCCATACAGTGACGCACCTAAACTTACAAAAAGCAAAAGTCGCTCTTATCGCTTCTACTCAATCGTGTTACTTCAGCCGAGAAATATCAATATTAAGAGATTCGAAGCCGATTGATAAAAGGGCTCACTCTTAGTACTAAATCCATTCATAGACACGAAAGGTCTACATGGTGCGGATGGTCGGCTTGCAACATATAGTCCGCCAAGAGTTCTATATTCCCCGACTTAAGCTGCAAATAAAAAAAAATCTGCACTATGCACAAGCAGATGTACGAATCTGACTAAAGAGGCTTTTCTCGCGGTATTTGCTCGAGTTATCGGACGACTCGGCTTCCCCTCAAAACTAATGAGCGCCAACGGCAAAACCTTCATTGGAGCCCAAAAAGCCACTGAGAAACAGTTTGTGGATTTTATCAAACAAGTATCACCTGAAATTGTACAAAAGTACGCGCCTCAAGGCGTTTATTGGCAGTTTATCCCCCCAAGCGCTCCTCATATGGGTGGTTTATGGGAATCAGCTGTAAAAATCCCACTTCCAAAAAGTAGCTGGAAGATACAAATACAATTATGAAGAGTTCACTACCTTATTAATTCGAATTGAAGCCGTTCTCAATTCACGGCCAGTCACAACACTCTCGCAAGATCTCTGACTTCACAGCTCTAACTCCAGGACATTTTCTCAAAGGAGCATACATTCTGGCCATACCTGAGCCAGGCGTGGAGTACTAAACTTATTAAATCAAAAATGGTTCCGTCGGTCTTATACGAGTAGTTGATCTCTGTACTCAAAGCGGAACGCAAACAAAACCGCTCATGAAATTATGTTTTTTTCCAACTGCCTATAATAACGAAACCGCAAACAACGAACAATTCACCGATATTACCGCAACGAAAATAGATTAATCGTATAGCAAACCGATAAACCCGCAACTAACAAACCCGTCGAAAATGCTAACCATTCTAACCGCAATGATCGATCCAGATGACGATCCATTCCTGCCACATACGGTGGCACAATCGCCATAAACTTAAATGCCACATATGTATAACCATTCTAACTTCTTTATACAGATAAATATTTATGTGGATATGGCAGCAACACCAACGCCAGCTGTAAGGTCCGCTATTAACGTGCCGCATCAGCTACAACACTGTAGCATTTTTAAAGACATGCAGTCCATGCAACGCTAACAGGTAGCCCAGGCTCATGAGCACTGCCTTAATTGTTTGGCCACGGTACACACTGCACAGGAGTGTACGTCAGTTACCCTATACCAACTGTGCCCCAAGCCGCCATACCGGGAGACCCACACATACACATCACATCACACCACAACTCTACACAACCCAACACTCAAAACGGACTAACACAGGACCAGAGGCCTCTTTTCGTTCGCATGATTCGAGCCGTCAAGACCAGGCCGACCGCAGCAATTTTTCACCCGAGTTTTTTTTTAAATTTTTAACACTTTGTATACAGTGGCCCCAGCGCATAATCGGAAAGAGTTTGCCTAATACTAATATTCTCCATACATAAAACCAAAAAAGCTTAATGTTTTGTTTTTGGCTTTTATTTACACTTTATATTATCGTCTGCTTAAATGAAAAATAAAACTTATATTTTTTTTTATACAAGCTGTCAATTTAAACAAAAAAATTAAAACAATTCAATTTTTTGTGCTCAACGAATAATCGGACAAAATAAAATAGTGCTACTACAAGTATATATTATATATAAAACAAAAGGAGTCAATACTTAGTTGCATATCCAGAACGGCCTGTAAGCGCTTTAAAGCAGATTTGACTAAATTTGACAAACCTCCGGCTCTATGAAATTACAAGCCTGTAATAAATCATCCTGACTAGCTGACGTTAGGGGTTAAACTCTTCCTGATATACTCTTCTAGCTAATTCCTCCAACAAATGCTTGATTACATTGAAGTCAGGGCACTGCTCAGGTGTTTGAATTAGTTTGAAGCAGATGTGTATCAACCAAAGCTTTGCAACGCCCGATATGTACTTGGAGTCGTTGTCTTGATAGAAAGCAAAATTGTTCGCAATACCCAACTTTTTCCGCCCTTTGCTTAACTTTGTCCTTCAAAATATTGAGATAGCCAAATTTGTTCATTTTACCATCAATAAAATGCAAATTGCCTACTTCAGCACTTGACATGCCGCCCCAAACCATGACAGAACCCCTGCGTACTTTACCGTGATTTTTCTATTTTTATGATCAAATTCGGCATTTCGTTTACGCCACACAAGCATTTTGCCATCTGATCCATGCAAATTAAATTTGCTCTCATCAGTGAATATCAAAATCATTGTATTTTGAGATAAAATAATGTGAAACTACCTGATTCCAAAAGTCTTCTGATTTTAATAAATACTCCTTAGCATATTTTAGCCTTTTGTTTTTATTTTGAAGGCTAATAAAAGGTTTTTTCCTTGCAACTCTTAGTAATCGTATTTGTGTAACGTTTTACGAACAGTATTTAGGCAAACATCTTTTTCACTTCGAAATTTTAAAGAAATTTGCAGTTCTTTTGCCGTTTTGAAAGGATCTTTTGTGATTTCCTTTAGTATAGAACGCCCTTCTCGCACAGATAATATCTTACCCTGACCTTCTCTGCTTCTATTGGCCAATCTGAACTCATCATGGAACCTCTTGATCACATCATGGACTGTGGATTTGCTTCTTCCAACCAATTCAGCGATTTAACGCACGGTTTTACCTTCACTATTTAATTTCACTATTAATTGCCTTATTTCGAACGAAGTTTGCTTTCCTTTTGGAGCCATTTTAAAAACAATTCTCAAAATTCTGAACTTCTCTAACACTAAATAAATTTTAGTACAGAATGAGACTAAAAATGCAATTGTGAAGTGCTCATTTAGAAAATAACTGCAATATTTGCATTGCTAGTGAGATTTGTCCGATTATTCGTTGAGTGCAGAAAATTTAGTTAATTATGTTTTTCTACTAAAATTTACAGTTATCATAAAGGATAGTTGTTGTTTGTTATGAAGTGTGAATAAAAGCGAAAAACAACACATTATGCTTTTAGACAAACTCTTGTCCGATTATGCGATGGAGCCACGCATGTTTTTTTTAAAAACGGAGCGGATACCGCCGGTTGATCTAAGTAAGATCTTGAATCTTCAATATATAATTTTAATCCCATTTGCACATACACGTAGTGATTGTGTCAAGTATGTAGTGGTGTTAACAGATATAAATCGTGAACTGCAGTATGATACTGTCGAATTGGCAGCGACTGTTTCTCGCAATATTCCACTACCAAATGATGAAAAAATTATTTACACCCGCAGGGCAAGCGAGTTCATTTTTTTCTGAATGCATCCGGTGAAACTGGTAAAATATTTATTTCGCTACTTCTTGCTGAGAGCATTGCATTGGCCGTTGCATCATCTGGCATTGCAATAACTTAATTAGATGAAGGCAAAATAGCTCATTTATGGCATTTAAACAGCCATTCAATCCATCCAAATAACCCAGATGCAGTGTGCAATATAAAAAAACAATAGTCTATGCCCAGTCTATGCTGATCAGTGTACAATTATCATTTGGGATGAATGCCCTACGCAACACAAGTATATAGTATATTGATACATACAAGAAAAAACGACGACAAACTATTTGGTGGCACTCCTTTCAGGTGATTTAAGACTTCCCATTATTCCTCGTTCAACAAACGCTGATGAAATTAACGCTTGCTTAAAATCATTGCGACTATGGTGTAATGTTGAAAAAGTACAACTGACAGTGAACATGCGCGTTCATATATTTCGGATCCATCTTGAGTGGCTGCCATCAATAGAGATTATGGTAGCAAAAAATTTGGACGTCAATGGATTATATTTAAAGATATAGCACTTGTTGTCAGCGGGCTTCGTGTCGTACAAATCTATCGATGTTGTTTCTGATGTCAATGAATTTGTTAATTATCCAATTGAGTTTTTGAATTCAATGTATATACAGGACATGCCACCACCTTCTTTGCAACTGAAGATTTGATCTCCCACCATGGCTTTGCAGTGGCACAATATTAGTCATTAAAAACTGAATGAAAAACATTATAGAAGTAACCATTTTGAATGGCAAGTTTCGAGGCAAAAATGTATTGCTGCGCCGATTCAATTTCCTACGCAATGACGATCAATAACTTACAAGACAAAACGTTGTCTGTTTGTGGCGTAGATTTGAGTACACCATGCTTTTCCCACGGCAAGCACCTACGATTTTTATATTTTGTATGTACATTGGGAAATATATTGTCGATGAGAGTATTTTGTGAAGTGATGCATCCAATATTTTCATGTACAGCAAAGTTTCGGCAGATGGATCTTTCAGCTTTGACATGGATAAAGATTTGGAACTAACTTTTCTTTGGATTTCCGTTGAATCGTAGGCTGGTGGTTGCGTCATTCTGTCACTTGAGTATGCTGGGGTGAAACCCAATAGAAATGCCTAGTGGGATAATGTCGCAACTTCCTCCGTACGGCCTTAGAGTACGTTCCGATGCAACCCCTATCACGGGCACATCAAGACCAGACGCACTAAGGAAATAAAAGGAAAGTCGCTACCGAATACGAACAATGCTGTACAAACGGCACGAGGCGCAATCGCCAGTACCAGCGGGTAACCTCGGTTAGAGTCATAGGTGAGGAAAGAGAAGGCGGGCCGATAGTTGGCAGCCAAAACTCTGGAGCGCTACGGCGACAGAGATGCAGAGCAGGTATCTGTTCAGCATGCCACTACGCTTGAGTGATTTATGCGGTCTTCTGTAAGGTGGTTAGAGCGAAACCATGGGCTTCCATAAGCCATAAGCTCATAAGGTGTGCTGATAAACGATCGGCAGCTTTCTATAAAGAGGCAGTATCTCTTGTCGTAGAGGTGTGAAAGAAGACCAGATTGAAGGTTCAGGAAAAGGTTGATGTTCCCCTGCCCCTCCTGCTCAGGTATGTCTCCCGTCCGAACATTCCTTCGCAGCAGAAATTGAGATTATATGGTAGTGCTGTTGTGTATGCTAGTAACTCCTCGTTGCCCACGCACGATTGGCGGGTTATACGACTCGAGAGAACCAAGGAACCTTATCGGCAAGCGCTGATACTGCTTAATGCCGAGTTCCTCGGTTCTGCCAAGAAGTCTAAGGGGCCATAAGTTCTGGTGTGGAGAGGGTGGCTCTAAGGTTCATTTCTTCGGATGCCAGTTCAGATGGCTCTCAACCCTCTATTGTGGTAGAAAAGAAAGATGGATAGGTCTTTGGGACCATGGAAGTAGACTCGGGCCTATCGGACCATGCGAGCAAAGAAGGCGATTCCCACAACAGCCGGTTCTGCGATACCGGAATTGACCCGGATTTTATCCGGCAAGGGCTGTTATTTCGGCGATCTAACCCTGTTTGGATCGGTAAGTTTTAGATTAAGTCTGTCGTCATTGGAGCAACGCCTAGCAGCAGGGTTGCTCCGTATCCTCCTGACCCGTGCTGGCATCGAGTCCAACCCGGGCCCCGAGGAATTCTACTGCTGCGTATGCGCAAAAAGGCTCCATCCAAATTCCACCTCGGTTAGGTGCAATACATGCAATGGATGGAGCCATCTTAAGACCTGCTCAGGCCTTAAGACACACAGGGAGTGGACCACGAGTTACGTGGCCCCATGCTGTCAACGCAATAATGCGACATCTGCCTCAACGGCTGTGCAACCTGCACCATGTTCGCGCACTGCGCTGCCACTCCAGTCGAGTGGCCAAGATAGGACCTCCATGGTCCCAAGGAGCTCACACAGACAGCATAACTCCCAATATGACCAACCTCCCCCCCCAACCTTCATCCAGCTCCAATCCTCGTGCGAGAACCACCCAGCAACTCCTGGTTTCTCGCACAGTCTGTTCCGTGTGTCAGACCATAATACGCCGGAATGTCACATCAGTCAAGTGCAATTCTTGTACTGGCTGGTGTCACTTTCTGTCGTGTTCTGGTCTGCGCACCACACGAGAGTGGAGTGCGTCGTATGTTGCCCCATGCTGTAGGAGTCTGCCCCCGCAATCAGATACAGTGGCGTCGCCAACCAACACCACAGTGCGACAACCGCCCATGCGGATAGCACAGCTGCAACAACCACCACCTACACGCACCCCACTCACCCCTAGGATCACGACTGGACACCCGCGACAAACGCGACTCTTACAATTTAACTGCAACGGACTCCAGAGCAAGATCGAGGAGATAGTTGCATTTATGAGCCGGGAGCGCGTAACGATAGCTGCAATCCAAGAAACCAAGTTAAACAGTCGCTCAGATCTTCTGAGTTGTGCAGGTTTCAACGTTTTACGTAAGGATCGCGAGCGGGATAATGGTGGAGGCCTAGCCTTCATATTGCACAACACCGTGCAATATCGTCTAATCGATGTTGACATCGACCGCAGGGACACCACCCTAGAATGTCAGGGTATAGCTGTCCGGTCAGGCGATGTCGAGCTCGAAATATTTAATATATACATCCCCCCAGTTACATGTTGCCCAACAGGATATCACCCGAATATAGATGCGCTACTTCGTGGTGAAAACCGTCTGGTGCTAGGCGACTTTAACGCGCGTCACGATCTTTGGCATTCCTGCCTGTCAAACGATCGTAGGGGGATGGAGCTGGCGGAACAGATAGACGATTCGATATTCTGCACAATGAATGGCGAAGCCCCCACCAGAATTATGGGCACCTGTAATAGCTCGCCAGATATTACCATCGCTAGCGGTGGTCTGATAAATAGTATAACCTGGCGACCTATGCTAACTCTTGTATCAGACCATCTGCCCATAATTATCTCGATCGAGAAACCTCCTGACTTTATTTCTGTGGACAACCGCACTTATGTTAACTTTAACAAAGCTAACTGGGTAGGCTTCACAGAATTTACTGAGAGCACCTTCAACGCACTATCCATTCCTACGGACGTTATCGTTGGCGAGCGTCAATTCCGCAAGGTGATCGCTGCTGCTACTGCTCGCTTCATACCGCGGAACTCCGCCCCAATTTCCCAGCCGAAGCAGCTGTATTAGTAAATGAGAGCGACACTTTACGCCATGCCGATCCCTGTGATCTCTGAATAAGGGATCTCAATTTGGAGATTCGGCAAATGGTAAATCATCATAAGCGGACAAAATGGATAGAGCACCTGAATTCCTGCAATCTCCACCGGTGTGAGTAAGCTTTGGAATACTGTCAAGGCCCTGTCAAATCCGAGGAGACATGACGATTGGGTTGAAATTCAATTCGATGGCCATGCCTCCTCGGACCCGAAGAAGTGCGCGAGCTACTTTAGCCGGCAGTTTATACTGCACCCTTCGACCGACAAGGCCAAACGATGTGTTTCCCGACGGCTGCGCAAAATGCCAAAAGACTGCGCACCACTTACTTTCACCAATGGGGAGGTTCAGAGTGTCATCAAAAAGGCGAAATCGTCTAAATCGGCCCTGATGGAATAAGCATGCTGATGTTAAGGAGGGCCCAACGGAAGTAAACTACGTCACCAAGGTCCTCAACCTGTCGATATCCACTCTTCAAATACCCGATGTGTGGAAAGTCGAAAGAGTGGTCCCACTGCTGAAACCTGGGAAACCCGCCAACAAAGGGGAGTCTTATCGCCCGATAACTCTCCTTTCCCCAGTAGTGAAGACACTTGAGGCCTTGTTACTCCCGTCATTCACCCACCACCTGAGCCTAGCAGATCATCAGCATGGCTTCCGTAAAGTGCACAGTACCACCACAGCACTTAGCGTCATAAACGCCCAGATAGTTCATGGCCTGAACCAGAAGCCACCCTGCGAGAGGACGATCCTCGTAGCGTTGGACTTGTCAAAAGCTTTTGACACAGTCAATCACGCAACGCTACTTGAGGACCTGGAACAATCAACGCTCCCTCCAGGGCTGAAGCGGTGGACTATGAACTACCATTTGCACATACACGTAGTGATTGTGTCAAGTATGTAGTGGTGTTAACAGATATAAATCGTGAACTGCAGTATGATACTGTCGAATTGGCAGCGACTGTTTCTCGCAATATTCCACTACCAAATGATGAAAAAATTATTTACACCCGCAGGGCAAGCGAGTTCATTTTTTTCTGAATGCATCCGGTGAAACTGGTAAAATATTTATTTCGCTACTTCTTGCTGAGAGCATTGCATTGGCCGTTGCATCATCTGGCATTGCAATAACTTAATTAGATGAAGGCAAAATAGCTCATTTATGGCATTTAAACAGCCATTCAATCCATCCAAATAACCCAGATGCAGTGTGCAATATAAAAAAACAATAGTCTATGCCCAGTCTATGCTGATCAGTGTACAATTATCATTTGGGATGAATGCCCTACGCAACACAAGTATATAGTATATTGATACATACAAGAAAAAACGACGACAAACTATTTGGTGGCACTCCTTTCAGGTGATTTAAGACTTCCCATTATTCCTCGTTCAACAAACGCTGATGAAATTAACGCTTGCTTAAAATCATTGCGACTATGGTGTAATGTTGAAAAAGTACAACTGACAGTGAACATGCGCGTTCATATATTTCGGATCCATCTTGAGTGGCTGCCATCAATAGAGATTATGGTAGCAAAAAATTTGGACGTCAATGGATTATATTTAAAGATATAGCACTTGTTGTCAGCGGGCTTCGTGTCGTACAAATCTATCGATGTTGTTTCTGATGTCAATGAATTTGTTAATTATCCAATTGAGTTTTTGAATTCAATGTATATACAGGACATGCCACCACCTTCTTTGCAACTGAAGATTTGATCTCCCACCATGGCTTTGCAGTGGCACAATATTAGTCATTAAAAACTGAATGAAAAACATTATAGAAGTAACCATTTTGAATGGCAAGTTTCGAGGCAAAAATGTATTGCTGCGCCGATTCAATTTCCTACGCAATGACGATCAATAACTTACAAGACAAAACGTTGTCTGTTTGTGGCGTAGATTTGAGTACACCATGCTTTTCCCACGGCAAGCACCTACGATTTTTATATTTTGTATGTACATTGGGAAATATATTGTCGATGAGAGTATTTTGTGAAGTGATGCATCCAATATTTTCATGTACAGCAAAGTTTCGGCAGATGGATCTTTCAGCTTTGACATGGATAAAGATTTGGAACTAACTTTTCTTTGGATTTCCGTTGAATCGTAGGCTGGTGGTTGCGTCATTCTGTCACTTGAGTATGCTGGGGTGAAACCCAATAGAAATGCCTAGTGGGATAATGTCGCAACTTCCTCCGTACGGCCTTAGAGTACGTTCCGATGCAACCCCTATCACGGGCACATCAAGACCAGACGCACTAAGGAAATAAAAGGAAAGTCGCTACCGAATACGAACAATGCTGTACAAACGGCACGAGGCGCAATCGCCAGTACCAGCGGGTAACCTCGGTTAGAGTCATAGGTGAGGAAAGAGAAGGCGGGCCGATAGTTGGCAGCCAAAACTCTGGAGCGCTACGGCGACAGAGATGCAGAGCAGGTATCTGTTCAGCATGCCACTACGCTTGAGTGATTTATGCGGTCTTCTGTAAGGTGGTTAGAGCGAAACCATGGGCTTCCATAAGCCATAAGCTCATAAGGTGTGCTGATAAACGATCGGCAGCTTTCTATAAAGAGGCAGTATCTCTTGTCGTAGAGGTGTGAAAGAAGACCAGATTGAAGGTTCAGGAAAAGGTTGATGTTCCCCTGCCCCTCCTGCTCAGGTATGTCTCCCGTCCGAACATTCCTTCGCAGCAGAAATTGAGATTATATGGTAGTGCTGTTGTGTATGCTAGTAACTCCTCGTTGCCCACGCACGATTGGCGGGTTATACGACTCGAGAGAACCAAGGAACCTTATCGGCAAGCGCTGATACTGCTTAATGCCGAGTTCCTCGGTTCTGCCAAGAAGTCTAAGGGGCCATAAGTTCTGGTGTGGAGAGGGTGGCTCTAAGGTTCATTTCTTCGGATGCCAGTTCAGATGGCTCTCAACCCTCAATTGTGGTAGAAAAGAAAGATGGATAGGTCTTTGGGACCATGGAAGTAGACTCGGGCCTATCGGACCATGCGAGCAAAGAAGGCGATTCCCACAACAGCCGGTTCTGCGATACCGGAATTGACCCGGATTTTATCCGGCAAGGGCTGTTATTTCGGCGATCTAACCCTGTTTGGATCGGTAAGTTTTAGATTAAGTCTGTCGTCATTGGAGCAACGCCTAGCAGCAGGGTTGCTCCGTATCCTCCTGACCCGTGCTGGCATCGAGTCCAACCCGGGCCCCGAGGAATTCTACTGCTGCGTATGCGCAAAAAGGCTCCATCCAAATTCCACCTCGGTTAGGTGCAATACATGCAATGGATGGAGCCATCTTAAGACCTGCTCAGGCCTTAAGACACACAGGGAGTGGACCACGAGTTACGTGGCCCCATGCTGTCAACGCAATAATGCGACATCTGCCTCAACGGCTGTGCAACCTGCACCATGTTCGCGCACTGCGCTGCCACTCCAGTCGAGTGGCCAAGATAGGACCTCCATGGTCCCAAGGAGCTCACACAAACAGCATAACTCCCAATCTGACCAACCTCCCCCCCCCCCCCCAACCTTCATCCAGCTCCAATCCTCGTGCGAGAACCACCCAGCAACTCCTGGTTTCTCGCACAGTCTGTTCCGTGTGTCAGACCATAATACGCCGGAATGTCACATCAGTCAAGTGCAATTCTTGTACTGGCTGGTGTCACTTTCTGTCGTGTTCTGGTCTGCGCACCACACGAGAGTGGAGTGCGTCGTATGTTGCCCCATGCTGTAGGAGTCTGCCCCCGCAATCACATACAGTGGCGTCGCCAACCAACACCACAGTGCGACAACCGCCCATGCGGATAGCACAGCTGCAACAACCACCACCTACACGCACCCCACTCACCCCTAGGATCACGACTGGACACCCGCGACAAACGCGACTCTTACAATTTAACTGCAACGGACTCCAGAGCAAGATCGAGGAGATAGTTGCATTTATGAGCCGGGAGCGCGTAACGATAGCTGCAATCCAAGAAACCAAGTTAAACAGCCGCTCAGATCTTCTGAGTTGTGCAGGTTTCAACGTTTTACGTAAGGATCGCGAGCGGGATAATGGTGGAGGCCTAGCCTTCATATTGCACAACACCGTGCAATATCGTCTAATCGATGTTGACATCGACCGCAGGGACACCACCCTAGAATGTCAGGGTATAGCTGTCCGGTCAGGCGATGTCGAGCTCGAAATATTTAATATATACATCCCCCCAGTTACATGTTGCCCAACAGGATATCACCCGAATATAGATGCGCTACTTCGTGGTGAAAACCGTCTGGTGCTAGGCGACTTTAACGCGCGTCACGATCTTTGGCATTCCTGCCTGTCAAACGATCGTAGGGGGATGGAGCTGGCGGAACAGATAGACGATTCGATATTCTGCACAATGAATGGCGAAGCCCCCACCAGAATTATGGGCACCTGTAATAGCTAGCCAGATATTACCATCGCTAGCGGTGGTCTGATAAATAGTATAACCTGGCGACCTATGCTAACTCTTGTATCAGACCATCTGCCCATAATTATCTCGATCGAGAAACCTCCTGACTTTATTTCTGTGGACAACCGCACTTATGTTAACTTTAACAAAGCTAACTGGGTAGGCTTCACAGAATTTACTGAGAGCACCTTCAACGCACTATCCATTCCTACGGACGTTATCGTTGGCGAGCGTCAATTCCGCAAGGTGATCGCTGCTGCTACTGCTCGCTTCATACCGCGGAACTCCGCCCCAATTTCCCAGCCGAAGCAGCTGTATTAGTAAATGAGAGCGACACTTTATGCCATGCCGATCCCTGTGATCTCTGAATAAGGGATCTCAATTTGGAGATTCGGCAAATGGTAAATCATCATAAGCGGACAAAATGGATAGAGCACCTGAAGTCCTGCAATCTCCACCGGTGTGAGTAAGCTTTGGAATACTGTCAAGGTCCTGTCAAATCCGAGGAGACATGACGATTGGGTTGAAATTCAATTCGATGTCCATGCCTCCTCGGACCCGAAGAAGTGCGCGAGCTACTTTAGCCGGCAGTTTATACTGCACCCTTCGACCGACAAGGCCAAACGATGTGTTTCCCGACGGCTGCGCAAAATGCCAAAAGACTGCGCACCACTTACTTTCACCGATGGGGAGGTTCAGAGTGTCATCAAAAAGGCGAAATCGTCTAAATCGGCCCTGATGGAATAAGCATGCTGATGTTAAGGAGGGCCCAACGGAAGTAAACTACGTCACCAAGGTCCTCAACCTGTCGATATCCACTCTTCAAATACCCGATGTGTGGAAAGTCGAAAGAGTGGTCCCACTGCTGAAACCTGGGAAACCCGCCAACAAAGGGGAGTCTTATCGCCCGATAACTCTCCTTTCCCCAGTAGTGAAGACACTTGAGGCCTTGTTACTCCCGTCATTCACCCACCACCTGAGCCTAGCAGATCATCAGCATGGCTTCCGTAAAGTGCACAGTACCACCACAGCACTTAGCGTCATAAACGCCCAGATAGTTCATGGCCTGAACCAGAAGCCACCCTGCGAGAGGACGATCCTCGTAGCGTTGGACTTGTCAAAAGCTTTTGACACAGTCAATCACGCAACGCTACTTGAGGACCTGGAACAATCAACGCTCCCTCCAGGGCTGAAGCGGTGGACTATGAACTACCATTTGCACATACACGTAGTGATTGTGTCAAGTATGTAGTGGTGTTAACAGATATAAATCGTGAACTGCAGTATGATACTGTCGAATTGGCAGCGACTGTTTCTCGCAATATTCCACTACCAAATGATGAAAAAATTATTTACACCCGCAGGGCAAGCGAGTTCATTTTTTTCTGAATGCATCCGGTGAAACTGGTAAAATATTTATTTCGCTACTTCTTGCTGAGAGCATTGCATTGGCCGTTGCATCATCTGGCATTGCAATAACTTAATTAGATGAAGGCAAAATAGCTCATTTATGGCATTTAAACAGCCATTCAATCCATCCAAATAACCCAGATGCAGTGTGCAATATAAAAAAACAATAGTCTATGCCCAGTCTATGCTGATCAGTGTACAATTATCATTTGGGATGAATGCCCTACGCAACACAAGTATATAGTATATTGAAACATACAAGAAAAAACGACGACAAACTATTTGGTGGCACTCCTTTCAGGTGATTTAAGACTTCCCATTATTCCTCGTTCAACAAACGCTGATGAAATTAACGCTTGCTTAAAATCATTGCGACTATGGTGTAATGTTGAAAAAGTACAACTGACAGTGAACATGCGCGTTCATATATTTCGGATCCATCTTGAGTGGCTGCCATCAATAGAGATTATGGTAGCAAAAAATTTGGACGTCAATGGATTATATTTAAAGATATAGCACTTGTTGTCAGCGGGCTTCGTGTCGTACAAATCTATCGATGTTGTTTCTGATGTCAATGAATTTGTTAATTATCCAATTGAGTTTTTGAATTCAATGTATATACAGGACATGCCACCACCTTCTTTGCAACTGAAGATTGGATCTCCCACCACGGCTTTGCAGTGGCACAATATTAGTCATTAAAAACTGAATGAAAAACATTATAGAAGTAACCATTTTGAATGGCAAGTTTCGAGGCAAAAATGTATTGCTGCGCCGATTCAATTTCCTACGCAATGACGATCAATAACTTACAAGACAAAACGTTGTCTGTTTGTGGCGTAGATTTGAGTACACCATGCTTTTCCCACGGCAAGCACCTACGATTTTTATATTTTGTATGTACATTGGGAAATATATTGTCGATGAGAGTATTTTGTGAAGTGATGCATCCAATATTTTCATGTACAGCAAAGTTTCGGCAGATGGATCTTTCAGCTTTGACATGGATAAAGATTTGGAACTAACTTTTCTTTGGATTTCCGTTGAATCGTAGGCTGGTGGTTGCGTCATTCTGTCACTTGAGTATGCTGGGGTGAAACCCAATAGAAATGCCTAGTGGGATAATGTCGCAACTTCCTCCGTACGGCCTTAGAGTACGTTCCGATGCAACCCCTATCACGGGCACATCAAGACCAGACGCACTAAGGAAATAAAAGGAAAGTCGCTACCGAATACGAACAATGCTGTACAAACGGCACGAGGCGCAATCGCCAGTACCAGCGGGTAACCTCGGTTAGAGTCATAGGTGAGGAAAGAGAAGGCGGGCCGATAGTTGGCAGCCAAAACTCTGGAGCGCTACGGCGACAGAGATGCAGAGCAGGTATCTGTTCAGCATGCCACTACGCTTGAGTGATTTATGCGGTCTTCTGTAAGGTGGTTAGAGCGAAACCATGGGCTTCCATAAGCCATAAGCTCATAAGGTGTGCTGATAAACGATCGGCAGCTTTCTATAAAGAGGCAGTATCTCTTGTCGTAGAGGTGTGAAAGAAGACCAGATTGAAGGTTCAGGAAAAGGTTGATGTTCCCCTGCCCCTCCTGCTCAGGTATGTCTCCCGTCCGAACATTCCTTCGCAGCAGAAATTGAGATTATATGGTAGTGCTGTTGTGTATGCTAGTAACTCCTCGTTGCCCACGCACGATTGGCGGGTTATACGACTCGAGAGAACCAAGGAACCTTATCGGCAAGCGCTGATACTGCTTAATGCCGAGTTCCTCGGTTCTGCCAAGAAGTCTAAGGGGCCATAAGTTCTGGTGTGGAGAGGGTGGCTCTAAGGTTCATTTCTTCGGATGCCAGTTCAGATGGCTCTCAACCCTCTATTGTGGTAGAAAAGAAAGATGGATAGGTCTTTGGGACCATGGAAGTAGACTCGGGCCTATCGGACCATGCGAGCAAAGAGGGCGATTCCCACAACAGCCGGTTCTGCGATACCGGAATTGACCCGGATTTTATCCGGCAAGGGCTGTTATTTCGGCGATCTAACCCTGTTTGGATCGGTAAGTTTTAGATTAAGTCTGTCGTCATTGGAGCAACGCCTAGCAGCAGGGTTGCTCCGTATCCTCCTGACCCGTGCTGGCATCGAGTCCAACCCGGGCCCCGAGGAATTCTACTGCTGCGTATGCGCAAAAAGGCTCCATCCAAATTCCACCTCGGTTAGGTGCAATACATGCAATGGATGGAGCCATCTTAAGACCTGCTCAGGCCTTAAGACACACAGGGAGTGGACCACGAGTTACGTGGCCCCATGCTGTCAACGCAATAATGCGACATCTGCCTCAACGGCTGTGCAACCTGCACCATGTTCGCGCACTGCGCTGCCACTCCAGTCGAGTGGCCAAGATAGGACCTCCATGGTCCCAAGGAGCTCACACAGACAGCATAACTCCCAATCTGACCAACCTCCCCCCCCCCCAACCTTCATCCAGCTCCAATCCTCGTGCGAGAACCACCCAGCAACTCCTGGTTTCTCGCACAGTCTGTTCCGTGTGTCAGACCATAATACGCCGGAATGTCACATCAGTCAAGTGCAATTCTTGTACTGGCTGGTGTCACTTTCTGTCGTGTTCTGGTCTGCGCACCAGACGAGAGTGGAGTGCGTCGTATGTTGCCCCATGCTGTAGGAGTCTGCCCCCGCAATCACATACAGTGGCGTCGCCAACCAACACCACAGTGCGACAACCGCCCATGCAGATAGCACAGCTGCAACAACCACCACCTACACGCACCCCACTCACCCCTAGGATCACGACTGGACACCCGCGACAAACGCGACTCTTACAATTTAACTGCAACGGACTCCAGAGCAAGATCGAGGAGATAGTTGCATTTATGAGCCGGGAGCGCGTAACGATAGCTGCAATCCAAGAAACCAAGTTAAACAGCCGCTCAGATCTTCTGAGTTGTGCAGGTTTCAACGTTTTACGTAAGGATCGCGAGCGGGATAATGGTGGAGGCCTAGCCTTCATATTGCACAACACCGTGCAATATCGTCTAATCGATGTTGACATCGACCGCAGGGACACCACCCTAGAATGTCAGGGTATAGCTGTCCGGTCAGGCGATGTCGAGCTCGAAATATTTAATATATACATCCCCCCAGTTACATGTTGCCCAACAGGATATCACCCGAATATAGATGCGCTACTTCGTGGTGAAAACCGTCTGGTGCTAGGCGACTTTAACGCGCGTCACGATCTTTGGCATTCCTGCCTGTCAAACGATCGTAGGGGGATGGAGCTGGCGGAACAGATAGACGATTCGATATTCTGCACAATGAATGGCGAAGCCCCCACCAGAATTATGGGCACCTGTAATAGCTCGCCAGATATTACCATCGCTAGCGGTGGTCTGATAAATAGTATAACCTGGCGACCTATGCTAACTCTTGTATCAGACCATCTGCCCATAATTATCTCGATCGAGAAACCTCCTGACTTTATTTCTGTGGACAACCGCACTTATGTTAACTTTAACAAAGCTAACTGGGTAGGCTTCACAGAATTTACTGAGAGCACCTTCAACGCACTATCCATTCCTACGGACGTTATCGTTGGCGAGCGTCAATTCCGCAAGGTGATCGCTGCTGCTACTGCTCGCTTCATACCGCGGAACTCCGCCCCAATTTCCCAGCCGAAGCAGCTGTATTAGTAAATGAGAGCGACACTTTACGCCATGCCGATCCCTGTGATCTCTGAATAAGGGATCTCAATTTGGAGATTCGGCAAATGGTAAATCATCATAAGCGGACAAAATGGATAGAGCACCTGAAGTCCTGCAATCTCCACCGGTGTGAGTAAGCTTTGGAATACTGTCAAGGCCCTGTCAAATCCGAGGAGACATGACGATTGGGTTGAAATTCAATTCGATGGCCATGCCTCCTCGGACCCGAAGAAGTGCGCGAGCTACTTTAGCCGGCAGTTTATACTGCACCCTTCGACCGACAAGGCCAAACGATGTGTTTCCCGACGGCTGCGCAAAATGCCAAAAGACTGCGCACCACTTACTTTCACCGATGGGGAGGTTCAGAGTGTCATCAAAAAGGCGAAATCGTCTAAATCGGCCCTGATGGAATAAGCATGCTGATGTTAAGGAGGGCCCAACGGAAGTAAACTACGTCACCAAGGTCCTCAACCTGTCGATATCCACTCTTCAAATACCCGATGTGTGGAAAGTCGAAAGAGTGGTCCCACTGCTGAAACCTGGGAAACCCGCCAACAAAGGGGAGTCTTATCGCCCGATAACTCTCCTTTCCCCAGTAGTGAAGACACTTGAGGCCTTGTTACTCCCGTCATTCACCCACCACCTGAGCCTAGCAGACCATCAGCATGGCTTCCGTAAAGTGCACAGTACCACCACAGCACTTAGCGTCATAAACGCCCAGATAGTTCATGGCCTGAACCAGAAGCCACCCTGCGAGAGGACGATCCTCGTAGCGTTGGACTTGTCAAAAGCTTTTGACACAGTCAATCACGCAACGCTACTTGAGGACCTGGAACAATCAACGCTCCCTCCAGGGCTGAAGCGGTGGACTATGAACTACCTGAGCGGTCGGCATTCATCCGTACTGTTTCGAGGTCAAAACTCCAAACTCAGGAAAATTAAACAGGGGGTTCCGCAGGGCGGTGTCCTCTCCCCGCTACTGTTTAATTTCTATATTTCTAAACTCCCCCAGCCACCAGCGGGAATTTCAATGACCTCGTACGCTGCTGACTGTACGATATTGACGTCGGGCAATGGAATCGATGGCATGTGTTCAAAAGTAAACGGCTACCTCTCCGATCTTTCTCGCTTCTTTTCTGCAAGGAACCTAACACTCTCCCCCACCAAATCCACAGCGACCATCTTCACAAATTGGACGAAGGAGTACAGACTGGACCTGAACATTTCAGTCGATGGCACAAAAATTCCGACAGTAAATAACCCTAAAATTTTAGGCGTCACTTTGGACAGTCTGTGCTCTTTCACTCCTCATACGACCGCGATAACTGCCAAAGTACAGAGCCGCAACAAAATCCTCAAGTCGCTTGCCGGCAGCTCATGGGGAAAAGACAAAGAAACGTTGTTGGGAACATACAAGGCAATCGGCCGGCCGGTCCTTAATTATGCAGCCGCAATATGGTCGCCTGGATGCAGTGACACGCAGAAGAAGAAGCTTCAGACCTGTCAGAACACTGCTGGACTATCACGGGATGCCTCTTGATGTCTCCAATCGAATACCTACATAGTGAGGCCAGTATGCTTCTGGTTAAGGAACATAACGAGCTCCTCTCCAAGCAGTTTCTGCTGGGATGTTTTCGTAGAAACCAGACCCCGTCGAAACAGCTCGTTTCCTGGGCCTTCCGTTAGATGACCTCGACGACAACGAATCTAGAATTTATCACCCAAACCTAACTAACCGTTACAACAACAACAACAGCAAAGAAGGCGTATCGTCAATTAGCGAATCTATCTTCAGTTTAAAACGCCTGTTCGAGGAGGAGGGGGACACTAAGGACACCGAACTGGCGCAGTTGGAAGAGAGCCTGGAGAATGAAGTTTCTTCAGGTTAATCTCCAACATGCAAAGGCGGCATCTGCAAACCTACTGCTCTTACTAGAACGAGACAGAGCCGATGCCGTCCGAATCCAGGAACCGTGGCTGAGCAGTTATGGAATTTCAGAGTTGACGAAGGACGAAGAGTTATAAGCTGTTAGCGGCCAGCGACGTACTCAGTCCTTGACTACAGGTACATCGCACTGTCTGAACGCGGCACACCCGTCTAGGAAGATCTATAGTAAGTTAGAAATTCAAACTCGGACAGCAGTGCACAGCGGCAGAAGGAAACCCTACTGGTGGACATTGGAACCCTCGGAAAAATTAATGCTTCGTGTAGACGACTCTTGAACAAGGCCCCTAAAAGTAGATCAGCTAAAGATTGGGCGCTGTATAAGGCAGGACTCACAATCTACAAGTTCGAAGTAAGGACGGCCAATAGGTTTTCGTGGAAAGCATTATGCGGAAAGGTAAAAGGCTGTAATGAATCTTAAAAGTTCAGGCGCATCTTAGCAAAGAACCCCATCCCCTTAGGGTACTTAAAGGATAGAAACGGTACCCACCTTTGCAAACTGAATTAGATTCAGATATATTCCTGGAGCTTGGAGAATGGTTAGGTTGGCGTTCATTCCGAAGGCCGGTAAGAGAGCGCATGTGTTGGCTTAGGACTTTAGACCCATCACTCTTTTATCTTTCTTATTAAAGACGTTAAAGAGACTGATTCGATCTGTACTTAAGGGGTAGTATTCCAAAATATCGATTTTCAAGGGGACAGCATTCCTACTGCAAAGGTGAGTCAGTGGGCATTGCCCTTTTGTCTTCTGGCTCGAGAGGAGTGCGAGGAACAAACAGTTTACAGTAAGGACCTTCCTCGATATCGAGGGAGCTTTCAACAATGTATTGCCGGAAGCGGTCATTAGCGCTCTGAATAGGTTTGGGGTAGAATCAAACCTAAACATCTTATCTTCAAACCTCTCTGCGATAGAACTATCATGGCAGAGCGGGGCAGTGCGCGGGCACAATAGAATGTAAGCAGGGGCACCGTGGTTACGGTTACCTAATGGTTGTTAATGAACTCGTGGAAAAGCTTGACGAAAACGGAAGCCGGGTGATTGCCTACGCGGATGACGTGCCTCTCATGTTTGAGGGAAAATTTCGGAATACCACGTATGAGCTAACTCAGGGATACCTTAGCATCGTAAGCAACTGGGCTGCTGAAAACGACCTCTCCATAAATCCTAGTAAGACCGAACTGGTCCTATTCAATAGGAAGTACAAAATCCCGGAGGCGCATGTACCACTAATGGAGGGAACGCGCCTTGGGCCTGCTGAGTTAAGCACGTAAGGCTCATTATAGACAGAAAGCTCTCGTGGAAACCCAAAATCGAGAAAAGAGTAAGGAAAACATCAGGCGCCCTTTACTGCTGCAGGGGAGTCATTGGCAAAAGCTAGCGTCTCTTACCTAAGGAAGTTCCTTCGATCTATGATATTCAACTACCGTAGTTTTTCGTTTGACTTCAAAAAGGACTGAATATAACAACCTAAGTGTGATCCCTCCTCCATGCCGAGGACTCAGCCATCTAACCTAACTAAAACCATTCAGTTTGTTTGAATTCACTAAAGGCTGATGGACCAACTATTGTACAATCCATTGCATTGAGAGAGTTATCTTTGTTTATTTATAATTGTCATGATTAGTAGTATAAATATGAATTATTTTCGATGTAGATAGCTATCAATAACTTTAATTTAATATATATTTGTTATTTTAATATATAATAATGTTTTAACTTAAATAAAGCATACTTTGTTTGATTACAACTTATCATTTAATTATATGTATCCCAAAAATTACGTATATGCCAAAACAATGTTTGCCGGGTCCGCTAGTCAATAAATAAATGCACCAGTGACATTCAATTTTATACCCGTAATGGTACGAGGGCTAACACATTGGCTGCCACACGTTTCCATGCGGCACACGAAAATTCATAGAGTGCGACAGGGGTTGTTCGACATATAACGTTATGCTTTTTTTATGACGCGATTTTAATTTTATAGGCTGATGCATTTCGAGGTCCCTACCTTCTTAAAAAAAAAACACAGAAAATTCAAAATTTATGCGGAATGTTTATTATCATTCGAAAGAATATTCTTTGCATTTATTATTTGAAGATTAGCTCTCTCAATGTTGACCGCGGCTACGTCTCAGATGGTCCATCAGTTGAGCCCAATTTTCGATGACTCGTTCGAGCATTTCAACTGGTAACTGGCGAATGACACGCGTGATGTTTTGCTCGAAGACCTGAATCGAAGCGAGATTGTCCGCATATACTTTAAACTTTACATATCCCCACAGGAAAAAGTCTAACAACGGTGTGGTATCAGACGATCTTGGTGGCCAATCGACCGGCCCAAAACATGAAATTATCTACTCACCAAAGTGTTCTCTCAAATAATCTAGAACATCCTTTGTAACGCGTTCGCGAAATGTGCCAATATGTATGTTTTTGTTATTGGTTGCTTTCTTGTATACAATATACGCGTTTAACACTGCAATTCACAGTTGAATCTTTGTAGCCTAAAATAAAATAAAAGTTATGGATTGTGATATTTTCCCGAAGTTACTTAGCAATGAGGAGAAAAATGCCAGGAACAGTTTTGTGGCAATAGTGCATGGTTTCCTTGGAAACCATAAGGTTGACAATTATGACGAACTTATCACTGTCATGATTATGCTTTTCTCCATCATCGGATGTATAATGTCTCTAAAGATACATATATATTACATTCTTATTTAGATACATTTATAGATAATATGGGAGCTTATTCGGAAGGGCAAGGAGAACGCTTCCATCTAGATATAATGGAATTTGAGAGACGTTACCAAAACCAGTATACTGAACTGTGGGACTATATTATATTTGGCGGTTAATAAGAGAAACTTCTGTGGAACATGACAGGAAAAGTAAAATTGGTCTATTTTTAACATTTGGAGTCTATTTTAAAATATATATTTAAGGTATTCACAAAGTGTCATATTTGTCATATCGTCATATTGTCTTATTTTTTTATGACTGTCATATCGACACTGTTGTTGTTTCTCATACAAAATTGAAATACGACAAATACAACACGGCGCGATATGTTTTTTGAGTGTGCTTTTCTATCAGCGTATCTGTTTACTTTTTTTTATTGTTGACGTTTAGGTGTCTAAAATTAATCAAATAAATAAATTTCATCAATTTGTTTAATAATATGGAAGGAAGCCACGATATTCAGGTAAATTAAGTTGAAGAAAAGTGAAATATAAAAATATTTTGTTGTTTTTGTGGTTGCAATGCGAACCAAAATGCTGCCGTTTCAACATAAAGAAGATTTAATTTTATTTTTGTCACTTTCCCGTGACATTTTTGTGTTTTTAATTTTTCACTACCAGCTGGTGAAGTGTAGAAATATTACATATTATGACATACAACAATTAAGGGGTGCTCACAAGTGTCGTATTTTTTAAGACTATTGAAATACAACATAGGACATAACACGAAGCTTGTGAATTGCCTAATTGTAAGAATGAATCCTAAATGTATGATTGGTGTCTTTTAAGAAAATATTTATATGTAAATTTTATTGAGTTGAATTTTACCATTCTTTATACATAAAGGCAAATGCATAACTTATTTTTTTTTATTATTATTTGAGGTATAGAAGCAACAAAAATAAGTTATGTAATACCCGTGCTCAAAAATGCTGTTGACCGGTGTTATTGGCTGCGATGATGAAACCTAGAGATGTCGAGACATTGTTTTCCCCGAAAAATTGTACGGTGGTAATATTGGATTGATCTAACAATCGTTGTACATACATATTTAATCATTGCTGTGACAATAAAATCAATAATTTCTTTGTCAACGAATACAAAGCCTGATCTACCCGAGATTACGAACGATTTCTGGTGCGAAGAAAAATCGGACCAACTGGCATTCGTTTTTTAAAATCGGCTACTTGCGTTGATCCAGGCTCGTCTTCATCAAAGTCCCAATCGTCTTCGCTTTCATTTTGGTCACGATTATTATTAGAAAGGTCTGTATTCGAATCATTACTAATTTGGCAGCTAATTTTCATCAATCACAGAATCGCCTCCGAAGAAATCTTCTTCACTCCATTCCAAAACTTGATAAATTTAACTTTTATTCAAATTCCGTCTCGGCATCTTTACTATTATAACTACAAATTAAAAATTAAAATATAAGAAAAGCAAAGTAAAACAAAATCAAGCAGAAAAACATTCAAAATAAAATAAAACAATTAACAACAAAAAGACATTTTCGTACGACCTGGACCATTCGAAATCCGGAGTACAGAGCCACGTCGCACAAAAACGTACGACATATAAAACCCAAAATAAACCACAAGAACTTTCGGGAACAGTAATAACAAAAATATAGTCCCGTTTTACACAGCTTTAGATCTAAAAACGTTCTTGGTATCCGTAAAGTATATTGGATACACTCATAAAATATACCGAAAAATAAATAATGCCGAAAATATGTGAATTAAGTCTACGAAGATAGTTATTCTAACAGACCTTATGCCAAACACGTCGGTCAGTGTGTGTTATGTATATACTTGTATTAAAGCCAAGGAGACCAGAGCAATGTCAAAAGTTAATGCAATCAGCCTAGACCTTTCTCTGCCCCCAAAATAGAGTAGATTAGTTTCGAGGTATGCACCGCGACCTATGGTCTATTGTGCCCTAACAAAATAGAGTATATAGTGATTTCCAATTTTACGCATTATTTCAGACCGTTTAGGTTGGTCAAAATGTGTGATATTTTAATGAAATTAAGTGGACAAGTTTTCTTAACAATAACGTGGTTTTGCGCTGAACACAAATATCCCTGATATAATGAATTTTAATCCTTTGATTGACGTTTTCTAAATCAACCCAATATATTAAATTTAGCTTCTTTGGTTGAGTTTATATCACACATATATGGCATTGAGGATTATTTTAATATGATTTTCGGTGATGAGAAGTAAAATATAGTAATAAAACTAAGTGAGTCTATGACCTTTAATATAAGTTTAATAAAATGCCAAGTTTAATTTTGATTCATGCAAGTTAGAATATTAAATGTTCGATTACAACCGAATTTAGCCAGTTCTTATTGGTTTCATTTTACATTTGAGATATGTAAAGTTGTTGTAAAATTAATATTAGATATCCAACTTACCAGGTGTTGGTGGAGTACTACCACGCATTGTTTCCCCAGCTCCTACGTTATTTGTTGAAGAGACTTTAGTACCGTACAATCTCGATGGCCTCGTCTGGTTCTTTCAAAAAATTTTTTTTTAACTATTTGCCATCCAAATAGAGTGAAAGTTAAAATACGTGAACTTACCTGCATACGAATATGTTCCAGCTTAACTGGACTTGGTATGAACCCAACATCACAACCTTCTTTAACCAACCTTCCAATCCACCAATTGTTGTCATACTTTTCTTTGATGTGAAGAAATTCTCTCATTTCAAAAGACACGGCACTTCCATGAACTGGTGAATCATCATCAACTGTAGCATCATATGCAACATTCGTCCGTACTGCAAAAGCTACAGGTTTACCCTAATTTTTTAATTATTGAAAATTAAATTCAATTTATTAAATATAAAACATTATTTTACCCTCGCCTTTTCCAACTGGCTAAGAGCATGCCTTTCTCTTTCTCGTCGAAGTGTTTCTTTTTCATCGTCAAGCGACAGATCGGATGAGGGTTGAGAATAGTTAGAATCGGCGGAACTCTAAAATAATAGATTTCATAGTGTTTGTGTACATACCTTTTACATTGTTATACAATTTGAACATACAAATTTAAAAATAAATTTAAAGAGTAGAGTGGATATAATACATTACTAATAAAATAGTTATGGCGCGTAAGATGGCTCAAATAAATCTTCTTAATTTCACTCTTATCCTATTTATGCTCTGGTAATAGATAATTAACTTTATATACAAGTTGACGGTGAACCTCGGTAAAATTTTGTATTAGTGTTACCTTCAAAGTGCACAATGTGCAGTTTTTACGTGAGAAAAATAATAAATCTACTTAAAAAATTATGCGTTAAGCACTGAAAAACTGTAAATTATATATGGTTTTATAAAAATGGGACTCATATTGTATTTCAATATTCAATTCAATATTATATTTCAATACATTTTTTGGGTGGGTAATAATCCTAATTAAAGATTTCAGATATCAAAAAGAAAACTATATCTTGCATGTTGTGCTTGAATAATTGGACTCAAGCGACGATTTTAAAGACTCTGGAAGCGAATTTGTGTGTGATAACTCTGAACAAACAGATTCCGCTTCAGACACTGACGATGGCAAAAAAATTACCCTTGACGAGAATAACGAACTGCGACTCGCAAGGAGTAAATGTCTACTGATAATCGCCACTTTCATGCAGCATTAATTATGCATTTCAATAAGGTATCATCACTAAAGAACTATAGGAGCAAAAATTAGTCAATGGATAATTCTGTTAAATTAAAAATTGCATGTCCCGAGATCGCGTCCCATTATTAGCATCAAATCATGATGTACCGACTGTCTAAAGGACTAGAATGAGGCTTAAGAATATTATATAGCAGATATTGTACGTTACTTAAAATATACATTTGATAATCATTGCGACAATCAAATCATTAATTAGAGTGTAAAGAAAACATTTATTTTTTGTTAATATATCTTTTTTAATGCATCTGCTTGCTCAAAGCCTACAGGTTGGTTGAAAAGTTTCTGCGCTCGAAATGAAAATATACTGTTTTTGGTACGAAATATATTTTTTTATTCAATATAATCTCCCTTAACTTCATAATCCTTATTCCAATGATCCTCCAATAATTTTATGTCATCTCTATGACTTTCCGGAAGCTCTGTAAAATATCCATCTACGGCTGTAATAGCTTTTTCATTCGACAAAGGAATTGTTTCAGGTTTCTGAAGAGGTAGTAGTCGCTGGACCTTTGTGAGCAGGTGCATTGTCTTGATGAAATATAATTTTTTTTGAAAACCAGGTGTTTTCTCACCAATTTTTTCATCCAGCTGATCCAAAAGGCAGCAATAATATGCAGTGTTGATTGTTTTACCTTTCTGCAGATAATCAATCAACAAAATTCCTTCTGCATCCAACAAAAACTGATGCCATTACCTTCTTTGCTGATCATTGTGACTTTACCTGCTTTGGAGCTGAACAACCAGCTTCAGTACACTGTAAACGTTCTTCTTTCAATTTAGTATCATGGTGATAGATCCAAGTCTCATCTATAGTTATAAAATGACGGTTTTATTCTGTTTAAAACGCTCAAAATTATGCTGAGAAATTTGTTGGCACTAAGTTTCCAAACAGCTTTTTCATATGTAATTCTCCATGTAAAATACGAAGTACTCGTTTGTCGGAGATGCCTATGGCATTAACGATTTCACGCTTAGTCAAACTTGCTCAATGATTTCTGGTGTGGTTGCGTTTTTGGTCGTCCTTCGCATGAATGGTCTTCAAGCCTAGTAAGACCACGTTTAAATTCACCAGCCCAAAATTCAACGGTGCGTTTTCAAGGCGAGGACTCCTTATACACTTCTAACAATCGTTCTAAATTTCATTTGCTTTTAAACCTTTCAAAACAAAGAATCAAATAACTGCGCGAGATTCAATTTTTCCTTTTTTTACCATGGGAATACCAAGATCATTGTTAATATAGCATTGTGAATCCGTTATATCTCTAATGATTTTTGACTGGAAGCTCTGTATTTTTTCAATGTTAGTTTACCTGTGGGGTACGATACCATACATCCAAATCGGCTTTATTACCGCGTTGTATAATAAAACTTTATTATCAAGGGTAAGTTTAGAATTTTTATTTAAAAGCCAGTTTAAATTTGTTTCCTCCATATGAACCTTCTGCCCAAGTGAATGCCAAGATAATGTACATCATTTATTTAGTTCGCTCATTTTTCACTTAAAAAAGTTTGCACCATTTGCGTTTGCGCTTTAATTAGATCTTGAATCATATTTTTCATTGTTGACATAAATTGAATAAGATTTAAAACCACACTTTCAACACCACTTTTTGGGACAATTGAGTTTGAACAGTGTTTCCACATTTACATAACTTCCATGGACTAATTTTTAACATAAGGTTAATCCAGGTTTTGAACTCTGGTCAGTGATTTTAATAATTTCGCTACGAAAAATGTTCATAATTTGGTTTCGGAGTGTTTGAATTTTCTTGAAGTTCTTAAAGCCAAAATACCACAACTCGACAAGTAAGCGGCGGTGGCGGAGGTGTAGTAATTATCGCAGAAAAGCCTGTAGTTCCGATTGATGGATACATCACGGACAAGGCGGGCCACTACATTAGATAATTCTTCTATTTCAAGTTCACCAGGTGAACATAAGTCTTTCTTTCTTTTATACATTTCAAATTTATACACATAGCCAGAAACGCAGCATATAACCTAAACTGTTGGTTCCCCATTTATGTATGTGGCTTATTGGGTAAATATTGTTTTAAAGCACTTCGCGCGAATGGAATTCAAGTGTTTGGATTTCCATGTGATATTGGTCCTCGGTACTCGACAAGATGTCACTTGAGGTGGTTCGGATGCATTACTAGACATAGCGGAGGTCGGATTTGGATCTGTTGAAGTAGCGATGGTTTTAGCATTGGCATAATTATTGCTATAGTAGTGGTAGTATAGAAAACATAATTTTCCCACTCTAATGGTAGGTTTTGTTCCTTGTCATCAGAAAAACCGAGGCCTTCCTCTCTTTAGCCCATTCTTCTACGTTATTTTCCATTTCCCTGGTAGTTAAATTATCATTTGCACGGCTAATTGTGATTCCGAACAAGAAGCCTTCGTGATTGAAGTTAACATTAATAAAGTGTTGCGCGGTGTTGCGCGGTCTATCGACAAGTACTATATTTTTATTTTTCAAGAAAAAGTAAATGGTATGTTGCAGAAATGCAACAAGTGCAACCAAACGGTTAATACTATCGGGTGATCCAAGTAGAGGTACTTTTTCAATAGCCTTTTTTGGCCAGATCACGCGTGAGTCGTGTCAAGCAGTCATGTTATTTTTGTTCAGTATTGTTTGGCATTTCATCATGGAAAGACTTACGCTTGAACAACTCGACTGGATTTGCAGCACATCTGTTAAGGCTGGTGTCGCAGTACTGCGTTGGCAGCATGGGGCCACGTTACTCGTGGTCCACTCTCTACGGATCTTAAGGCCTGAACTGATCTTAAGATGGCTCCATCCATTGCATGTATTGCACCTAACCGAGGTGGAGTTTGGATGGAGCCTTTTGGCGCATATGCAGCAAAATAATTTCTCGGGGCCCGGGTTGGACTCGGAGGATACGGAGCAACCCTCCTGCTAGGTGTTGCTCTAATGACGAAAAACTTAAAGTAACACTTTCCGATCCAAACAGGGTTAGATCGCCGAAATAACAGCCCTTGGGCGGATAAAATCCGGGTCAATTCCGGCAACGTAGAGCCGGCTGTTGTGGGAATTGATTCTCCCCGGCTCTTGTATTCCGGTTAGCCTTACCACCTTTTGTAGTGGACGCAGACGTCGGCGTTTAACGTACATGCTTTCTTTCGTCAACCATGCATACTGGTGTCTTAGTCGTAATCGTTTGTAGTAGACCTCGAATTGAACTGAAAATTATTCGTCGGAGAGAGATCTCAATCGCACAGTTGTGGAACCTTCAGTCTAGGCAGGTGCACTGGCGCCTATACCTTCTACTCGGATTTCGCCCGGAGTTCTACGAAGATTCAAAATTTTAAACATGGATTAACTGAGGAACCTCACCTAAGATCCGATGAGCATAAAGCACGGCATTCGTACAACCTTTCATAACAATCGGAAAGGAGAACCTTGGCCGTCGCAAGTAAGATGATCCGGTCACCTTGCACAACTAATGACTGGACTTCAGCTATGTGCCATTATCGGGGGCGGTAATACACCTGCGATCCGGTAGAACTGGGGTTCACCGCAGCACTTTTCCTAGATGCCGATACGGTGCCTGGTAGCGTGTTATGCCCCTGCTGGCAAAGCGAGAACACAACAGAAGTACACTAACGAACGGTATGCCCTGACCGTAAGCAATTGAAACATAGTCCTCAGACGTTGTACACTTTCCTAGCGTTCCTGAACTTGCATGTTTTGAAAACACTTTATTAGACGATGGTTCCCTAAACAGTGAGGGCAAGCAACGTTTATGGAGGGTGCGTTAATAAATTGAGTTCATTCACGTGCGCTGTAACTGTACGAGGCAGTACTTATGTTATTGGCACGTCGCTCTTGGAATAACAGCAAATCTTCTAGCTTCGGTATGCTTACGGTAGTGAGGCTCATTCCCAATTCGCTCCGCGAAGTTTTTGGTCGGTAGGTGCACAATGAGTTGCGCACACAATTAACGATTGATCGTAGCGTATTTGGAGTCTCTGCTGGGTTGTTTGGCTCTGGACATGTGTTTCTGACAATAGGCGTGGATTGCCATAACGTAACTTTAGCTCAGATTACACCTCGTGGTAGCCACCAGTATATAATCCTCCAATCATCGGAACACTCTCTTGATCGACACACTGGCGCAGCCAATTTATATGCAGGATCCAGATCTGTCCGGTTGTGAACCATTGGTTCAAATAGGTCCTTAAAAGCCAACCAGAACCTGCGTTCTGAATTTCCTTCACAAGGCGAATAATTGAAGCGTGCGACGGTGCATATACATATACATATACACTCAATATAGCGGTAGTGAGTTCAATTCCTCACAGGTAGCACCAAAAATTTATAAGATTGAATTAAAAGAAAATCCGTTTGTTGGTTCTTCATCTGTCTTCCCTTTATTTTTAGCACTGACCCAAAATCCGTACAGGAAATTATATGATTGGTTGTCAATTATACTTGACATATGTACATATATATGTAAACTAATTATGTTTCAGGAATAGAGCTTATCGGCGAATTGCAAAATGTTATTTATTAATTAGTGTATTCAATCCAAAATATTAGAACAGAAACCTATTTATTGGCACTCATCCATGCTTTAGTTTGTCCCTTGAATTTTTTTTTATTATGAACTATTTTAAATGAAACTCAAAATCAAAGAAAAATAATGACCATTATGTTGTGTTATTGTAAGGAAATACATAATCTAATAATGTATGCAAAAACTTTTTATTTGATTTCTTTGTTTCAAAAAAACCGCAACATTAAAAAACTACTAAGTGGTGCTTTATTTTTAGCCAATACTCATTACTGGGTAGTTAAATTACTTTGCAAAAGTCAAAAAAAATAGTTTCCCATACAAGCACTTGCTTCCCATTGTTAAATTTTTATGGCAGCTATATGCTATAGTGTTCCGTAAAAACTGAGGGACTAGTTCGTATATATACAGACAGACGGACATGGCTAAATCAACTCAGCTCATCATGCTGATTATTTATGTATATATTTCATAGGGTTTCTGACGTTTCTGGTTATTACAAACTTCGTGCCAAACTTATTATACCCTGTTCAGGGTATAAAAAACAAATTTTCAATAATTAATTTTAGCATTGTGAAATCATTGTCTAATGTAATTATGAAGAACACCGTCAATAAAATGGGCTTCGTCATATTTATTTATTTTATTTTTATGTGTTACATTTTTCGCGAATAGACGGACTTAGCTACAAATGTTCATTAAAAAAAATACGCATATAAATCTTAAGCTTCTGGATAAATTTGTTTTTAATGTTTATTGGAATACTCACCTGTGTAAATAATTTATTATATCCACTTTGGTAACTAGAATGGCCTAGACCAAATCTAGGTTCACGGCTAGATGCAACCAGTGGAGCATCTGTAGATGGTCCTCTCTGCACCATGGGCCTATCGGCCCTACAATCTTCTTCGAAAGATATCTTGATGTTATAACAAACAATAATCAAACATTCACCAAATTTGGTGATAGGAGTATGTTATGCACAGAAATATTTTAAATGTGAATCCAAGGTAGATCAAATTGCAAACACTTCACATTTCTTGTTAACAATTACTCTTTATAAGAAACTCAATCGACACTGATTTATCACTATAAATATAGGCATATGTAGCTTCAAAAGATTTTATAATAGTTATGCAGTTTTTATTTCCTGTAAAAACAACAACCAGGTAAATACTTTGCGTTTAATTCAGAGTGCGAATTTGCACACCTGCTCGAGTTAAGGAACGTATTACTTATAACATTAGGGTCGGCTTTAGTATACCCACGATTTCAGGGTTAGAAGGGGTATGGTTGGATAGAGAAGATTCACCAGATAAAGAATATAAAGGGTGTTTTTTTTGAGGTATAGAACTTAAAGATGGCATTACTCTTCAAGATGGCGACCGATTTAACAGCTGTCAAGTGATTTATTCTCAGTGTGGCTTGACAATTCATCATGAATAGACTCACACCTGAACAACGCTTGCAAATAGTGCAATTTTATTTCGAAAATAATGGTTATGTGCGGAATACGTATCGCGCACTACGTTCATTTTATCGTATGATGCGATGAAGCGCCCTTCTGGTTGAATGGCTACGTCAACAAACAAAACTGCCGCCTTTGGAGTGAAGCTAATTCTCAAGTGTATGTCGAAACACCGTTACATCCAGAAAAACTGACTGTTTGGTGCGTTTTATGGGCTGGTGGAATCACTGATCCGTACTTCTTTAAAAACGATGATGGCCTGAACGGTACAGAGCCATGATTACTAACTTTTTCATTCCTGAATGGAACAACCATGATGTCCAGGAGCTGTGGTTCTAACAAGACGATGCAACATGTCACACAGCTCGTGCCACAATCGATTTATTTTAAGACACCTTTGGTGACTGCCTAATTTCACGTTTTGGTCCTGTGAATTGGCTTCAAAATCTTGTGATTTAACACCGCTTGACTACTTTCTGTGGGGTTATGTAAAGTCATTGGTCTATGCGCATAAGCCACAAACGCTTAACCATTTGGAAAACAACATTCGCCGATATACGGCCACAAATATTGAAAAAAGTCATCGGAAATTGGACGTCCAGATTAGACTACACTACATCCGAGCCAGCCGTTGAGGTCATATGCCAGAAATCATATTTAAAATGTAATGCCACAAGATTATCTTTCGGATAAATAAAATTCATGTCAATCGAATAATCCATCGTTGTTTTATTGCAATTTAAAGTTCTATACCTTTCAAAAAACACCCTTTACATAATTAAATCGCCCGGAAACTTATAGTTTTCGAGATATTTGCATTTTAAGTTGAAAATTTCACAAATTTTATCTTACAATTTCTCGATTTATAGTTAAATTTTCTTTTATATTTTGCACTTATTATACACTTACACTTCACTACAATGTTTCTATATATATATATATATTTTACATTAATTATTTTAATATTTGCTTTCAATAAGCATTTTATTTTTACTCAATTTTCGTTATATGCACAATACCAAATGGGTTCCATGTTGACAGTTAATAAGAGTTGCCATATCCAAAAAAATTAAAGCATTCAAATATAGTACTCTAAAATTAGTATGTGTGCATTTCATTATAAAGCAAACTCTCATCTATTGGGTGTATGCATTAATTCGTGCGTTTTTTTCTAAAAATAAGACTTTATTGTGAAAAAATTGTTACACAATTTATGTTCAAAGTATTGCCCATCGGAAGTTACCTTTGAAATGAATACAGCCACAGATGAACACGACGCGAAATAATTCTAGTAGAGCCCTCTCTGAAAACCAAACGCATAACCCAATACCTGTTTCAAAATTTTTGATAATACTCAAACACATTTTTTTATACATATGAATTCATAATCAGTTTTATTCTAAACTTTGTGTGAACGCCATTGCCAAGGGAAAAAGTCACAAATTTGTGTTTTTTCATCGTGAACTTCACGTGGGTAAAATCTCCCATATTCAAAATCTTTCCCTAATCATACATTTATTGTATATATAATTTTTTTTTTATGTGTGTTTTATATATGAACTAAGACCTATTAGTAAAATAAAGTTGACGTTTTTGGTCAACACTAAGGTCGAAAATCCTGATATAGGAAAGATTTGAAAACATAAAACAAGGAGGAAAGGGTTAAAAATAAAAAACAAGAATATGCATGTATTTCGGATGAACTTACATGATTCTTCCAATAGCCAGAGGGCACCATCGGGGCTCAATGTGTGTGCCATTCAAGAAGTTTTTTAAATTTATTCCTTCAAATATACCACTGCATTTTTTTTCTGTAGTGGAAAACGGAAATTGGACGAGCACGGAAAATTGTTATCTGCATAATTTATACAGCTAATACTTAAAAGGTCTAATTAGATCAAAGAAGATATGTATATAATTAAAAATAAAAGCGCCATTTTAAGCTAAAACAGTCACATAATTGGATTTTATATAAACAAATTTTTTTTCAATGCCAATAAATCAAAACAAAAACATGTGTGACAGATTGCTGAAGTTCACAATAACATAATCGAAATTGGAACATAAGTTTTCATTCACACGAAATTCGTGATGCGACTTTTTCGGTCGCATGAAAATATAAACACATGGGATTTATTTATTCACACGAATCTTACAATAATGTTGAATGAGTAAAATGTTCCCCTTTTGCGAAACTATCGTATGTTGCAAATATCAAATTTTACAGGAAAGCGTTTTTTTTTTGTTTTTTTTTCCAATTCGGCTTAGGGCATTGCTTCTAAATATCAACAATAATTATGAATTCTGCTTATTTTTGTAAATATTGCCACTTGATGGCACATACGATAAATTCGTGTTTATTTAATAAAATTATTTAGTAGTGATAATGTTAAATTTAAGAGTCTTCATTGGATTCATTTAAAACATCTTTTATATGTATTGACTGTTTTCAATTTAGGTGATCCATATGATATTTATTAAGGATACTTTTTTTGATGCAAACTATTTTTTAGGTCATTAAATTTTACTTCAGCACTATAATTAAACTTATTTAGATAATTAAAATTATCACAATATCCATATTTTAGGTCATTAAATTTTTTTGTTGAAATGCACATAAGGGTTTTTATACAATACTATTTCAGCACTATAATAAAATTTAGATAAATAAAATTATCACAATATCCATATTTTAGAAATATTAATAAAATTGCTTTTTTTTAATGAAATGACTCAATTGTGATATGTATCGAATACACGGGCATCGTGGTAGATCCGGAAGCAAAAAAAACTAATTTTCAACCGCTTTGTTGCTATTTTGGCCAATGCAAATGTCTCAATATAGGTCTACTATATACAATATTTATAGAGAGTCGAAGATATTTCATTGCATCCTCATTTACCGTTTTGCTCGCCTCGCTCCATTAAAAAAAGTATTTACTTCTGGTACCATTCTCATATACGCTAAAATTAATGTACGCTAATTTTCGGGCGTAAAAAAGTTCCATAATACTCAGAAACATACAGTAAATTATTGGATGTATGTTAAAGAAAGCAACACAAAAATATTAATATGTTTATTTTATGTTGATGATACACTTAAATTACTCTGACATTTACAAATACTAATGACGGGATTTAGTGCTAAACTACGCTTTATTAAATAATATGAATTAAGGTTCTTTTCATCAAAATGTTAAGAGATACTATTTCGACCAATGAACAAAATAAAGCGATGGAACAGTAATAAAATATGACACGGGATTAAAACGCTTTTATCGCCTATATCCACTTTGTTTTTAAGGTGATTCTAATTTCTGAAAAATTCTAGTTTCTGCATTTTCTTTTATTTGTATATGTACGTATGTATAAAAAAAAAATGGGTTAAACTTACCCAAAAAAACTACAATGAATTTATTTTTTGTTTCATTCTAATTATAAAAACCAAAAAACAAAAGGCAAAAATCCAATACAATACATATCACATTTTCTTGTTTAATTAAACATATGTATACACTAAATTAAAAATAAGTGCAACAAAACAAAACAAAGCAGAGATGCACCCTAATTACATTAATCATATTTTTCCTGTTAAAAATTAAAAAAAATCGGTATGTGCTCAGAAAAAAAAAGAAGATAATTACGATAACTTTTAAAGCTTAGATATTAATTATAAAATAAACGGCTTGGTTACCAATTTCACCTTTAACTGAATTTATTGCGGCAGTGTTGCCTTTAGTGAGAAAGCATCACGTTTAATGTGAAAATTCTGGCAACAGTGCCTACGTCACATGTGCAATCGGTTAATTGAGAACTCAAAGACAAATGATCCGAACATCATGAAATTTTTTTCTGCCCGTTCTGAATATAATTCCAATCGGTTTTTTGACCAAAAAACGAATTTTGAAAAGCCAACAACGAACAAAATTTGGCGTAAAATTCAATTTTAAAAACGTCGCCATTTTGTCAATTATTAATTTTTATACTCTCGCAACCTGTTGCTACAGAGTATAATAGTTTTGTTCACCTAACGGTTGTTTGTATCACCTAAAACTAATCGAGTTAGATATAGGGTTATATATATATAAATGATCAGAATGAAGAGACGAGTTGAAATCCGGGTGACTGTCTGTCCGTCCGTCCGTCCTCTAACTTGAGTAAAGATTGAGATATCTTTATGAAACTTGGTAGACATGTTTCTTGGTACCGTGAGACGGTTGGTATTGCAGATGGGCGTAATCGGACCACTGCCACGCCCACAAAACGCCATTAATCAAAAACAAATAACTTGCCATAACTAAGCTCCGCAATAAGATACAAGACTGTTATTTGGTACACAGGATCACATTAGGGAGGGGCATCTGCAGTTAAAACTTTTTTTTTTAAAGTGGGCGTGGTCCCGCCTCTAATAGGTTTAATGTGCATATCTCCTAAACCGCTAATGCTATAATAACAAAGTTCACTAGAAGCAAATGTTTTTAGCAGGTGTGAAAATAGTTGAAATCGGGTGGCAACTCCGCCCACTCCCCATATAACGGTACTGTTAAAAACTACTAAAAGCGCGATAAATCAAGCACTAAACACGCCAGAGACATTAAATTTTAGCTCTGAGATGGTATAAATTGGCTTTATAGGAACCGCGTTCAAATTAGTCAGTGGGCGTGGCACAGCCCACTTTTAGGTGAAAACCCATATCTTGAGATCTGCTCAACCGATTTCAACCAAATTCGGTGCATAACGTTCTTTTCATGTTTTTATGTCATAGTGCGAAAATGGGCGAAATCGGACTTTAACCACGCTTACTTCCCATGTAACACCATTTTCAATTCCATCTGATTCTTTCACTTTCCACTATGCAAATCAGGTAACAATGATTATATCGGGGTAAAACTTTGCGTGAATAATGCAATTGAAGTATGCCACCTTGCGGCCAAAAATTGAACCAAAACTGTTCAAACCCCTAAGTACTAAATATGTGGACCCCAGTGCCTATAGTTGACCTTCTACCGAAAATATCAGTCAATCCACAAAGAAATCTCAAACGAGTATACCATTTGACTTTGCGAGAGTATAAAATGTTCGGTTACATCCGAACTTAGCCTTTCCTTACTTGTTTTTAATCGGGTTTGATTTGTACGGAGAATAATTTCTATAATTTAGCGAAAATTCGTTATTTTTCGGTTTCATCCACGGAGAGGACCAGACGATGAAACTGCAGTAGTGGAGGTCTTTTTTAGGCGCCTTCGGAGATCTCGTAAAATCGATAAAAAAAAGTGTAATTTGTTTTGCAAAAACTTCACTGTGGATTCTTGAAAAATGTATAAATATACCAAATAATAAAAAATCGACGCTTTTTTAGGCTGCCACACTAGGATTGCCTCTTAATACAAAATCCGATTTCTTTGTCTTCTTTGGGCGGTATTTATCAAAAAATTGCGACCTTCTTTTCCAACATCTTGTCTGCAATTATATACCATACATTGAAACTTTCACATTTCTAAGTAACACGTTTTGCGCGAAATAATAACTACAATATTGCAGCAGAATATCAGCTGAGCATCAGCAACAGAGTATCAAGTTACAAGGTTGCAGTATTGCGGTAATTATTATGCAGCTCGAACACACCCATAGTCAGTTAGTTTGTTTTTTAGCTTTTTTTTTTGAGTCTGAAACAACAATATCGAAGAGTCGTTTATTGCTTACGTGCTTAGTAGAAAACAATTCATTATGGAGACCAGAGCTGCAAAACAATCGATGGGACTATCGATAATTTTATTTTCGTCTCATTATCGATTTTGACTGCCGATGGTTAATGCCTTAACTAGACATACCAACAATTTTCATAAAATTGTGAAATTTCACTTAATATAGGTACATATTGATAGTCTGATAATACCAAAAGTGAAGTCTAATTTTGAATAACTGGTACACAACATTTTGACGCCACGGTTTTCCAGTATTTTAATAAGAAATTATAATTTAATTTAAATAAGAATTAAAAATTTAATTTTAATAAGAATTAAACCAATGTATTATTAAAGAATAAAGTACTCTACCGAAACGTATATTAAGTATAAATTTCTTAACCTCATATTACATTAGTAAATGTATAAAAAATGTACCTTTTTATAACTCGTCAGCTCTCAGAGCAGTAACATACAAGTATACAACATACAACATATCTCAGTATATACAATAGTAACATGAAAAATTTTATAATGTAAATTTCGTTATCATTTCATAAATTTTAGTTTAAAAATTATATTTCGATAAAAAATAGCATAGGGTGTTTGAATATGAATTTTGCAGACTTTATACTCACAGTGGAGAACAAAACTTCCGTTCCGCAAAACGAAACTTTTTCTCATGAAGATTGGCACTAAATCATAGCAAGTTTGTGCAATAACAACCTAGTGCGAAAACTCTATCGGTAAAAATCAAAATCTACCACGAAACAGTTATATTTTGTCATATAGAAATAGATTTCTTTAAAAAAAAAAATTGGGAATGGCTGGCACGGAAAGTCTAGATATTCGGAAAACAATATTGCAACACAGAATAGTTAGTTTAGCAATAAACTTATACATATCGCACATTAAATACAAATGAGTCACAATTCGAAAAATAGCAAATATTCAGGAGGAGCAAAATCAGTTCCTGTAAAAATTATTAAAATTTTACAAGTCAAAAAGTCGTCCATAATGTAGAATATCTTCATTAAAGAGCGTGCTACTCAAATATTATTGATTTTCTAGTTTAACAGAGAAATTAAGAGACAATTTTTAGTTAAAACATCGAATAACAGTGCGATAATCACAACTATTTCATAGAAAATTATCCATTACAAATAGTACAGATGATTAAAATCCCTTTTTTTTAAGATGAAGAGACATATCTTCGAATACAGCAGCAAATTTACAGATTATTTCAGCAATAGCAGTTGTGTAGCAAATTTTACATATAGTACTCTTTAGTTGATACTGAACAAGCGAGGCAACGTTGCGTCAACTAACACAAAAGTAGACCTAACGGATAATTTTCGAGTAAAGTAAGGTAGTGATGACAATAAAATATCATAGGTAGCTAGAGTATTTCGAATTGATATATGGAAAAAAAATTTATCATGAAAATTTTTGAGTTGTGAATCTTTTTTATTTAGTGTGCGATGTGTATGTGTATATATATTTAATTACATTTAGTTTCTAACTATATCGCTCATCAATTATACAGAAGAATTCTAAAATAATAGAAAACTCACCAATATTGCAGTCGGCACCATATTCTATAATCCTGTTAACTTTTTTGTTCATATTAAAAAATTAAGTAAACAAATATTCCAAATTATTGTTTTTTATTTAAAATTTTTGAGGCAGTTCACATGAGAATGGTCATGATGAATGTTTGCTTAATTAATTCAGAAACGTAGTCGTCAAAATTTCACCCATATAATAACTTTTTCAGCACTTTCTTGTAAGTTGATATTTTAAAAGTTTAAATACGCATATCTGTACACATCATACATCCCACTATGATTGGCACTAGGTAGCCACCACGCTTCGCCACGAAGCAGCGCACCTATGTTAGGGTGATATTCTGTAGGGCAACATGTAAAGGGGGGAATGTTTATATTAAATATTTGAGCTAGATGTCGCCTGACCAGATAGCTATGTCCAGACAGTAATGGCGAGTTCCTTTTGGTCGATGTCGCCGTCGATAAGACGATATTGCAAAGTGTTGTTCAGTATGAAGATTAGGCGTTCACCACTATCTCGCTCGCGATCTTTACGTAAAATACTGAAACCTGTACAACTCAGAACACCTGAGCAGCTGTTTAGCTTGGTGCAGGGACAGGCCAGAACACTACGGGGCTGGGCTTTAGAATACAATCATTAAAATGGGTAGCAGATATTTTAGATATTTACATTTAAATTTTAAAGATACAACTATTCAAAGTATGTAGTTTTTCAATTTATAAGAATGTTTAGACTTACATTGTTCACTTTTATGTCTGCCAGATTATTATTTTTTATTAAATAGTACACAAATACCTAGAAATCATCATTGAAGCTTTTCTTAAACTCGACTTATTCGTGCGATAACAAAAAGGTTGCATAAAAACAAATAATAAGTGCTACCATTTCTACATATTTGCAAAGGTATAAAGAATAAATAAAAAGACTATACCGCAAATACATAATCCATAGTCGTAGAACAGGGTATGCAAAATCTTTTAGTATTTCCCTTCTCTTATCAAAACAAGTAAAGAAGGGCTAAGTTCGGATATAACCAATGAGTGGTGTGTCAAACTATATATTAATAAATGTTGCGAAAGAATTCAACTTCATTAATTGACGAAATCATAAGTGAAATACAATCAAATTTGGTATTTCATTAAATTATATTATAGATCATATACTTAATTAGTTTTAATAACTATATTTTACTTCCCGTCAGCGAAAATTATATTAACATCGTCCTAAAATGAGATATATCTGACATACCTTAACCGCAGAGGCTTTAATATATTCAGTTGATGTGTAAACTACAACCTGAAGATCGGAATCGAAATAATTATATCAGTATAATATAATTTCAGATATTTTTGGCATTAAACTAAAGTATATGCAATATTATATGTTCAGTTAATTATAACTATAAGGAGTAAAGTCAACCGAATGTTTAAAAATCCTGATATTAGATATACTTGTATGAAGGATAGGGCAAGTTTTCACCAGATTGTATCCATTTTAGGCACAAAGATGCACCGTTAGGAGAAAAACACGCTCACTTAATTTAATTAAGAGAACTCACATATTGGCGGATCTATGGGGTAGAAAGTCAGCCGGAAGTTCGAAAATGTTCCTATTAGGTATAAATGGGCTAAGGGAAACATTGACCCGATTCAACCCTTTTCTAGCATACATACTATTATCAGGAAATGATTTTCTCCTAATTTCAATTCTATATCTTACACATAGGCTGATATTTTCAGTAAAAAGTCAGCCATAGACCCTGGGGTTCACATTCCCGGTATCTGGGGGCTTAAATAGTTTTGGCCCGATTTAAAATATTTTAGACCTGAGATGGCATACCCTACAGGCAATAATCGCGCGAAGTTGTATCCCGATATATTAATTGGTGCTTAATTTGTATTTTGGAAAATAAAAAATCCTATAGAATTTAAAGGTGTGTTATATGGGCAGTAGGCGTGGTTTCAGTCCGATTTTTGCTCTGTAACATGGGAATGTCAATATAATCGTATGTACCAAATTTGGTTGAAATTGGTCTACTACGTTCGAATATATGTGGTTTGACACCCCCTCTCGTACTATCTCGGTTGTAAAATTATATGTCTCTGGCGTATTTAGTTATTGATTTTATGGACTTTTAGTAGTTTGAAACAAAACCGTTACCGAGTGGGTGTTATCATCCGATTTCAGTTTGAATGGTTGGGAGATACATACATTAACCCGATTTAGGGGCAGGGCCACACCCACTTTTTAAAAATTATTAATTCATTCTTGCTATTCGTTGTACGTTGTCGTTGTAGATATGGCAATTTATATGTTTTCATGACGATATCTCAAATTTTACTCAAGTTACTGCTTGCACAGACAGACAAACGGACGGACATACAGTTACTCGGAATTCATTTATATATATGTATGTATAACTTCATGTCTATCCTGATTAGGTTTAGGTGATACAAACAACCGTTCCAGCTCGGTGATAACGCTAACTTTGGTTGCACCGAAGCTTGAACACCCTTTACCAATAACGAAGTTTCCATACAAGAATTTGATTTATACACAGATCGATATCTCAAAACTGAGGGACTAGTTCGTGTTTATACACACAGATAGATAGACGAACATGATTAAATCGATTCAGCTCATCATGGTGATCATTTAATGTCCGACGTTTCCTTTTGGGTGTTACAAATACCGTGGCAAACTAAATATACTCTTTTGAGGGTATAAAGAGTTTGGAAAGCATACCATAAATATAAAGCGGGATGAATTTGGTGAATTTCACCATTTGTATAGAGATTTAAAACGTTATCGGCAAAAATGTTTGAATATACATGAATAAAAATTTAATCATAGATTTTCAATTATTATTCTATTATGGTAATTTTTAGTTTTTTGACCCCCCAGAGCAGGGCCAGAAAAAAATGCACCTATTAATATGTTAATATCCATATTTTCAAAATTACATGTAATCAAACAATCAATCGAAAATCAACTGAATAATATGCGCCATTTCACCGCGAGTGGGCGCCAAAAAACGCTTCAACATTGTTTTCTTGCATTGATCTGCTTTACGCTCGGCTTCGGTCACCTTCCATTGTGGAAATGTCCCCGCAGCCATTGGACCAGCGTAAACGTCGTGAATTAGCTGATTTTGCCTTGGAATAACTTGAAAACGATAACGATTTTTTTAAGAAAATCATCTTCTTCGATGAGGCTCACTTTCATCTGAGTGGTGCAGTAAATAAACAAAACAGTCAATTCTGGTGCGAAGAAAATTCACATATTATTCATAAACAACCATTACATTCACCTAAATTAAAAGTTTGGTGTGTTTTTTGGTCTGGTGGAATCATCTTTCAGCTGGTGACACCGTTTCTGTCAATGGAGATATATAGATCGATTGTAACCAACTTTTTATGGCCGCAATTGGAAGAAGTTGTTCTTGATAACATCTGTTTTCAATAAGTCGGGCCTACGTGCTACACAGCTAATTTTTGCGAGAAAAGTTTAGAGATTCGATAATTCCAAGAAATTATGGCATTGATTGGCAGGGAAAACTTTAGAATACCGTTCCATGATTTTGGGAATAAAATGGGTATGGGATGATAGTGAAGATCCTACAGAATATACATAGATATAGCTGCGGGAAGCTTATAGTATTCGAGATATTTGTGTTTAAACTTTAAAATTTCAACTATTTAAAGTACGTAGTTTTTCAGCTTAAATTTTTTAGTTTTATATCCACTAACACTTCACCAATTCGTTTGTACAAATTCATTTTACATTATATAGTGCAAAAATCACTTTGTTTAAATATTTAACTTATTGTCCAATTCTATTAATTCACACAATAACAAAAGCGTTGCAAAATGACAAATAACCAGTGTTACCTTATCGATATCTTTTGTAATTGAACTGAAAGAAATAAAGTAAATAGATGATGCCACAAATAGTGAAGTGGCGGCCTTCGGCCACGCTTCAAAAAAATTGATCAATCAAAGTGAAGGAAAAAACTAAAAGATTTATTATTGTCCATCAACGATAATGGTTTTCTGCGTCTGGAAAATATTTTAGAATGATAACACTGGTTATTTGTCATTTTGCAACCCTTTTATTATTGTGTGAATTATTAAATAATTTAAATATTGAATTAAATCTATTTTTGCACTATATGACAAAAAACCACGAATTAGTGAAGTGTTAGTGGATATAAAAGTGAAAATATAAGTGTAAAATTCACTTTGAATCGAACAAATATGTACTTTAAATAGCAGAAATTTTCAAGTTTAAAAGCAAATATCTCGGAAACTATAAGTTTCCCGCGGCTATATCTATATATGTTCTTGATCTGGAGGACCTCCTCTAACTGCCCATAACCATTTCATCCACGAAATCCTGGGAGGGTATTCTAAAGCCGACGCGAATGGCCTCCAAGAAGACACCATTAGACTACTTCGTGTGGGGTTATTTGAAGTCATTGGTTTTTAGCAATAAAACAGGCTCTTTTCAAGCTTAAGAAGTCAATATTGAACGTGCTATTCATGACATACGACTTGATTTAGTTGAAAAAGTACTCAAAAAGTGGGTTCATCGAATTCGTTCCTGCAAAAGAAGTCGTGGAGGCCATTTGAATGATGTTATATATTCAGATCTTAATTGTAACGATTGTACTTTACATTACAATAAAAAAAATCATTTGAATTTCCTTGACAATTAATGTGTTTTTTTTTTAATCATTTCACTCTTATTGGAAATACCTTTATCAAAAACTATAGCGACAAAATTCAAGAATCATGATCCGTTGAAATCTTGAATGTATTACAATACAATTTTATATTTTATTAAATTATATTAGGTTATGGACTACCTTAGTTTTATTCGCATCTGCTAAAGTTCTATTAAAGAGATCAAATAGGTTATACTATGTGATATGAACTCAGCCGAAAGCGCTAAAAGTTATATACTCCGATGACGTGGAAAACGTCAACCAGAGGATGGGAATCCTTTATATTAGGGATTTTAGATACTTTAAGGAGATTTTTCCACTTAAGTGCATTAAAATATCACACATTTTGACAGATCTAAATGGTTTATAGCCAGATACAAGCTTGTTACATTTACTTTTAACGCTGTTATGTATATTCGAGAACACATTTTCAAACAATTTTTTGAATAAACAAATCACATAGGGACCCACATGACACATTCCGCACAATGTTTGTAAAAAAAACAAAAATCATTTTGGGAATATATTTACATACATGTAAAATACATATATATGGGAATTTAGTATTTGGTATACTAAATTCAAAACTTTTAGGCGTTAAACTATCGTACAACCAATATTATAAAATCACTTAAGCTTTCTAACGATATCGCACATATTCATGGGTGTTGTAGAATCTGATAGTTGTCGGAATCAGAATTGAAACCTATGAAAAAATGTAGTAGGGGTCATAAATTCAGATATTATTGGTTCGACGTTCAAAACAGAGAAATTTTACCGTTTTGGGTGTCATGGAAACCAATTTTATCGGTTTCGTTATCAGAAACAAAGCAAGAGGATAGTCGGTGACAGATAATATAAGTTAAGAAATTAATTTATATTATTGTTACGATTTAATTTATCTTTATTTCTAATAGTCGCTGACAGATAATATAACTTAAGAAATTAATTTATATTATTGTTATGATTTAATTTATCTTTATTTCTAAGGGGAAAATATAAGAATAAAACACAAAATGTCATAATTTTTGAGTTTATGGAAAAAATCCAGTTATTTTAAGAGGATTTACAAAACGTAATAAACGTAATTTAACACCCAAATGCGTTTTTGGTCAGTCGATAGTGTGATATAAAAATGTGAAGTAAGCATGTATAGAAATATACAAGTAAATGCAAGTCAAGTTCACATGCGACTTTCCTGGTACATCAAGTGAATTACTGTGATCTTTTATTGCCTTCCTTTTAATTTTTCGTTGCTATTTTCTTCCAACAAAATAAAAGCTAAAATAGCGGAACTCATTGCAAACTTTAGTAGACTTTATTCAGTATTATAAATTTATCAAACGATTCCAAATTTATTCATTTGCAAGTTTCATCACAATAGTAAATCAATAGCAACATATTAGTCAGCTCGAAAATTGATTTTGTATTGTTCAAAAAGACGAAAATCCAATCAGATTCTGATTCTGACCGTTGAAAATCAGAATTGGTCTTTCTACATAAAATAATTCTCTCTGAGTTTCATGCAGGTACCTAACATACCATCAACAATATAATATATGATGTTTGAAAATCCTGATATTAGTTATATGTTGGCTAGGGCAATTTTTCATCCGATTTTGTCCTTTTTAGAAGAACCGTTATTAGAAAAACACATCCACTTAATACTATTAAGATAATTCACACATTGGCCGATATATGCGGTACAAAGTCAACCGAAGGTCGAAAATCTTTATATTAGGAATATGGGGGCTAAGGAATGTATTGACCCAATTCAATCCATTTTTGACATACAGGCATAGTATTATTAGGAAAGGATTCTCTCCTAATTCTAATTATATATCTCTCTACATTGAACGATAATTTCGCAAAAAAGTCAACCATGGGCACTGGGGTTATATGGGGGCTTGAACAGTTATGGTCCGACTTTTACAATTTTTAGACTTGAGATGGCATATCTGGAACGCACTCTTTGAGCAAAGTTTTTTTTTTTGATATATTCATTAGTGCTTGATTTATCTACGGAAAAGTCAAAAACACAGATGGAATTTAAATTTGTGTTACATGGGAAGTAGGTGCTTGTAATCCAACTTCGCCCATTTTCGCAATGTAACATAGACATGGGTAATGTTATTTCCCAAATTTGGTTAAAATCGGTCGGGTATATCCTAAGATACAAGTTTTCCCCTAAAGGTGGGCGATGCAGCGTCCATTGGCCAATTTTTGTTTTGGCTTCGATAATGACATCCTATATATAAAATTTATAGTCTCTGACTTGTTTATTTAATGAGTTATCGCGCTTTTAGTAGTTTAAATGAAAACGGTTACATGGGTGTTGTCGGGGTTATCGCCCAATTTCACCCATTTGCACCCCATCGGCAGGGTTGTTAGAAAGATTTGTCCGGAGTGCATTTGGTTATTATAGCTTAAGTGTATATATAATATATAATGCGAATGTATATAATTATTGCCGCCCGAAACTTATAGTTTTCGAGATATTTGCATTTTAAGTTGAAAATTTCACAAATTTTATATTACAATTTCTCGATTTATGGCTAACTTTTCTTTTATATTATGCACTTATTATACACTAACACTTCACTTAAATGTTTCCACATATTTAACTTATATTAAGTATTTGAATATTTGCTTTAAATAAGAATTGTTTTTGTTCATATAACGAAATTTGTGTAAAAATAAAATGTTTATTTAAAGCAAATATTTAAATATTTAATATAAAATAAATTTATAGAAACATCGTAGTGAAGTGTATAATATGTGCATAATATAAAACAAAAGTTAACCATAAATCAAGAAATTGTAAAATTAAATTTGTGAAATTTTCAACTTAAAATGAAAATATCTCTATAAGTATATTATTATATAACTATAAGTTTCCGGCGGCAATATTTATATATATTCGTGATCTAGAGAATCTCCTCTATCCAACAATACCCCTCCTGAAACCCGGAAACCGTGCGATGCTAAACCAAGTGTTTCCCTTATTTTATACCCGAAAGCCTGGGACGGTATACTGAAGTTTTCCCTAAATGTGTACAAACTAATTAGTGAAGTGTTAGTGGATATGAAAGGGAAATATATAAGTGTATATATCTCGAAAACTATAAGCTTCGCGCGGCTATATATTCTTGATCTGGAGGATCTCCTCTATCCGCCCATACCCATTTTATACCAGAAAGCCTGGGACGGTATACTAAAGTTTTCCCTTAAAGTTTCTCTCTTTTCCTATACTAAACTTTCCCCAAGTTTTCCGATAATCTCAAGCATGTGGTTTAATTCATGAAATCACAGAAATATTCAACTAAACAATGTGATAGTTATTAGGTGTATCAGAAGTTCCATTCACTTTGGTCTCTCTTATTGATTTTTATAGTTTTTAGACAAATCTCTAAGTATTCTGATTAAAAATTTTAAATCACTCTTTGAACTATTGTATTTACATCACATATGGTAACAGATCAGCATATCACTTATTTAATATTATATTTTAGTCGAAACTGCAATATACACCACACATTTTACATTCGGATCAACTTCCATTTACACACATATGTACATATATTACTCGCATAATGTTCCTCCTACATACAGTGACTTCCGAAGTCTGTGTTTAAACGCAGCAACTTTAAGTGTGATAAGTTATGGTACCTGAACTTTGGCTAAATATTTGAATAGCATTTTATGACTTTATGATTAAAATCGAAACGTGTTGATTCTGGTACTTTTTTTAAACTATTTTAACCAAAAACAAAAAATCCCTGAAAGTCTGAGGCCTTCATATTAATTTTAAGTACTGTGCTGAGGCTTGTAAAGATTTCCCGTTGAAAATACACGAAATATCTGATTTTATATTATTAAATTTCTATAGCTTAGCGGAATTGCATGGCATCACGTTGACTAAAGGCGGGTTGATTTCAGAATTGAACGCTCTAACAAAGTACCAAATGCGACCAAGTAACTCTTACCAAAGAACGTATATCAGAGAATGTAAAATATAGAGAAGGTCCAACTACGGACCAGCGTGTGAATTGTCAAAACGTAACAAAATACGATGAGCGTGTTTCACCACAGTCGGCTCGGAAGGAGTAATTTTAACATTGGCGCATGAACAGAGCTGTATATGTATCTGCTATGTTTTACTATATACATACATACATAAGTATATACATGACAAACCTACATTCATATATTCGTACACATGTTAATATGTCACCTTCAAAAACTACAAATTTTGTTCTACAAAAAGAACAATCGTCACAAGTCAATATGTCAGCCAAATAGGTGAAGCCCAAATTTATAGTAAATCACACAACAACAACATTTTCATTCATGAACGCAGGCGTACTTTTAACAAGCAACCTCGCTTCATTCATAAAAACAAACACCCTCTCATCTCTCCGAGCATGCGTTTGCCACAAGCATCTTTTCGCAAAAGCTAAAAATCATAAATTGAACAAATTTCTGATATTCCCTCTCGAAGAGAAAAGTTGCAACCCCGCAAACCCACAAAACACAGAAAAAATTGACAAAACTGGCAACAAAGCTTTTGTCGATTTAAAATATTTTACAATTTTAAAATATTTTTTGTGCCTCACAAAAATCTGCGTCAATATGTATGCATGCTCATATATAAACATACATATTTACGATGATTTGTACGCAAAGCTGTTAGAGCGGCAAGGGAAGCAATGACAATCGGCGGCCGTTGCTTATTTTTTTCGGCATAGCTCGGATTTTCTACCAACAACACAATGTTGTGACGCTTTGTCGTCGCGCCAGTCCTTCGACACAGTGACTCTTTGACAAGAAAACTAAAAACGCGAGCTTCGGCCATTGGTTGTCCGTGGCAACGGAGATTTCGCATGAAACAATGAGTGTACATACTTAAATACATATAATATGTTGCATGTAGACAAATTAATAATTATAATGGGCACTTTCATATTTGTTTACATGCACACATAATTATACATATATTATGTATATGAATATTTGGTACTGCTTGGTCTTTTCTTATCGGGTTATGTCAAGCAATAGTTGTACAAAATCAAACCCAGAAATTTAGCTGAACTGAAGCAGTCAATTAAATAGATAATTGAGGCAACCCCGAATTAGGTGTCGCATATGCGTAGTTGAGCATGGGAGAATAATTAATTGTTTAAATAAAATAACATTTTCTATACAATAAAAAAAATAAATGTAATGCATTGACTAAAAAGAAACTTATTACGGTGTAATTTTGTAGTCCGATTCGTTAGCCACCCTGTATAGGCAGAATATCTTCAAATTATATGCAAAGTCGTTGCGCATTGTAAATATACGAATCTGTAAGGGTACATTTCTTAACATTGGAATTAGCATTACTTTTCTTAATTAACACTGAAAATGCTCAATTCTGCTATTTTTCGGTCCCCTGATGTTAATTGTGGCCAATAATTTTCTGTGGTGAAACACGCTCATCGTTTTCAGTACCCTTCCAAAAGTGGTGAAATACGCTCATCGTTTCCATTCCCCTGCGTAAAGTGAAATATTTTGATAATGGCCGCATTGTGAACCTTCTCTATAATCTACATTCTCTGCGTATATCATAGAGAAGTTTCATGGTGTGTCGATTGTCAAAATGGTCCGCTTGACGGAGGGTTGCGAGCTAACTTAAGGGGATTTCACCACAAACAAATCATAAGCGGATTTCACCAGAATTTTACCCCTGCGTAGCGCAAATTAGAAGAATTGAGCATTCTGAATGTTAAATGAGAAAAATATTGCTAATTTCAATGTTAAGAACGCTTACAGATTCGTATATTTACAATGCCCAAACGATTGTGCATATAATTTTAAGATATTCTCCATAAATATACAGGGCGGCTCACGAATCGTGCTACAAAAATAAACCGTGATAAGTTTTATTTTAATCAATGCATTGCATTTATTTTTTCTTATTGTAAAAGAAGTGACCTCCATGCTCAGCCACGCATATGCGACACCTAATTAGAAAATTATTAATTACGGGCTGAAGGGTTGAAATCGAGATTGCCTTAATTATCTATTTAATGGACTGCTTCAGTTCAGTCAGATCTCTGGGTTTGATTTTGTACATCTCATACATCACATATGGACAAGTGCAAAATCAACCCCTATTCATATACAACGCGGCATGCGTAAGTGGAAACAAAGTCAACATGTCATCTGCATATATATGGGCAGATGTGTGTACAAAATATTCGAATATTTACATATGTACATTCTTTGGCAAATACAGTCAATCCCGGTTAAGTGCCAAAACCAAAGATGCAGATTTTTTGTGCTTTGTAGTACATAAGCGATTGTGCTACCAAAAACTAATAATTTCTATGTATTTAAAGAAAAACGTGAGATGCAGCAACACACAGACAGATGAGAGGGACTGGAGGAGTGGTATTTAACCGTTGTTTACTGTATGCTTAAATCAGAGGAATATTGAAACTTTTCTTCCTTCTAGAGGGAACATCAAACATTTGTTCAATTTATGATTTTTATACTCTCGCAACCTGTTGCTACAGAGTATAATAGTTTTGTTCACCTAACGGTTGTTTGTATCACATATAACTCATCGAGTTAGATATAGGGTTATATATATATAAATGATTAGGATGAAGAGACGAGTTGAAATCCGAGTGACTGTCTGTCCGTCCGTCCGTGCAAACTGTAACTTGAGTAAAAATTGAGATATCTTTATGAAACTTGGTAGACATGTTTCTTGGAATCTTGAGACGGTTGGTATTGCAGATAGGCGTAATCGGACTACTGCCACGCCCACAAAACGAGATTAAACAAAAAAAAATAAATTGCCATAACTAAGCTCCGCAATAAGATACAAGACTGTTATTTGGGACACAGGATCACATTAGAAAGGGACATCTGCAGTTAAATTTTTTTTTTAAATGGGCGTGGTCCCGCCTCTAATAGGTTTAATTTGCATATCTCCTAAACCGATAATGCTATAATAACAAAATTCACTGGAAGCAATTATTTTTAGCACTTCTATGGACGGTGTGAAAATAGTTGAAATCGGGTGGCAACTTCACCCCTCCCCATATAACGGTGCTGTTAAAAACTGCTAAAAGCGCGATAAATCAAGCACTAAACACGCCAGAAACATTAAATTTTATCTCGGGGATAGTATAAGATGACTTTATAGGAACCGCGTTCAAAATTAGACAGTGGACGTGGCACAGCCCACTTTTAGGTGAAAACCCATATCTTGAGATCTGCTTAACCAATTTCAACAAAATTCGGTACATAACGTTATTTTCTTATTTCTATGTTATAGTGCGAAAATGGGCGGAATCGGACTACAACCACGCCTATTTCCCATATAATTCCATCTGATCCTTTCACTTTCCACTATGCATATCAAGCAACAGTGATTATATCGGGGTAAAACTTTGCGTGAATAATACGTTTGAAGTATGCCACCTTGTGAAAATATCAGCCAATCCACAAAGAGATCTCAAACGAGTATACCATTTGACTTTGCGAGAGTATAAAATGTTCGGTTACATCCGAACTTAGCTCTTCCTTACTTGTTAGCTTTTGCCTTCGTCGCGAAAAGCCAATTGTAGGCAAGCGCATGCTCGAATAGATGTGGGGATGTCTGTTTTTATGGATGAAGCGAGGTTGCCTGTTGAAAGTACGCCTGCGTTTACGAATGAAAATGTTGTTGTGTGATTTGCACACAATACATACATATATTATAAATTGACTTGTGGCCATTGTTGATTTTGCAGAACAATGTTTGTAGTTTTTGCGGGTGACATGGTTACATGTGTACGCATATACATATGTATATATGTTGGTTTGTGAATGCATTATTTTTTCGGCAATGTCATATATACATATATGTGCTCTTATAAATATCTGCTCTTATAAATGAGCAGCGTCGAAGAAGAGTTAGAAGTTGTAGACAAAAAATTGAGGTCTCTTAATATAAATAAAGAAACAATAATGACTGAAGGAAAAGATAAGCGCGATCTCGTCATGCAAACCATTAGGCTGATTCAACCGTTTGACAGCAACATAAACTACTTAGCGATGTACATCGACAGCATCGACAGCATTGTACCTCGGTACACAACAATCTCTTTAGAAGAGGCTGCATTTTATTTCAACTGCGTTACCTGCACTCTAAGAGATTCTGCTCTGGATATTGTAAGACGGGAGCAACCATGTGATTGGACAACACTACGACAATTGCTCATTGACGAATTTGGCGAACATACACTGTGTCTACTCTTATTTTGGAAATAAGTAATATAAAATTTAAGAATAACGTAAAATTATTGTGCGAAGAAATTAACATAGAAGTATGTAGAGTAAAAGATTGTATCAAATTAAAAAATGAAAATATTTCCACCAAAACATTTTTGTATAAAGAGCTAGATAAAATTAGTTTAAAGACATTAAAAAGGGAATTGCCAAATTATTTAACTGCATTAATAAATGAAAATTTAGTAACAGACCTTAAGTCAGCAATACGAATTTTGAAAGAAAATAATGTATTTGAAGTTGATAGAAGACTAAACAAAAGCAAACAAAATTATAACCAAAGAAACATCCTATTTCCCAGAGTTTCCAACCTTTCTTACATAAATTCAAATAGAGTAAATGGTAACGAGTTTCAACATTTTCCACCTAGTGAAAATCGATTTTTTGACTATTCTCATGGCAATAACTATCGAGGATATACCCTATCACCTAATAACTCAAATCATTTTTATCACTCAAATCCAAATGAGTGGAATTATTACCTAGAAATGAATACAGCTTTAAATTCTCCTAATAGTTATACTAACAGAAATAATTTTAGTGCGCTTAATACTAATAATGTACCTAAAATAAATTCGCAACAAATAAGAAGGCAAAATGAACTTAATTCGAATGAATCTAGAATAAGGCGATATGGCGCTCCTCAACCAATGGAATTTGAGCAGTCAAATTTTCAATTAGAAGCCTCGGAGGACTGCCCACGATCGAGTTAAAGATCGAAGGTAAATTTATGAAGTTCTTGATAGATACGGGGCTTCTGTCAGTTTAATTAAGCCCCAAGTTCTTAGTAGTAGAATCTTTGAAATTAAACCAATATTACTAACAACAGCTACAGGAAAAGTATTACTTAAACAGATTCAAGAAGTTTTCGACAATTGCCATAACCACAAAATGATGTTATACGTTTATAATTTTTCCGATAGTTACGACGGATTAATAGGTTACAATACACTTCGTAGCTCAACTCTAAGATCGATTTAAAAAATAATACAATTAGTTTACAAGGACTTATACACAAATTTTTCAACAATGTTAAAAATTATACTCACACTAACTTACTAACCGAGTTAAATGTTAATGATGACAAATTTACTGCCAAATTTAGACTCAACCATTTAAATAATGAAGAATCGCAAAAATTTAATAAATTGCTGGGGAAACACAAAACCTTATTTTACAAAGAAGGTGAGAAACTTACATTCACTCACAAAATTCAACACAATATTAAAACTATTCATGAAGATCCAATATATGTTAAATCTTATAGTACATAAAATGGAAGTAAATAAACAGATAAAAGATATGCTAGAACAAAAAATAATTTTCCACAGTACTTCTCCTTATTCTGCACCGATTTGGGTGGTGCCTAAAAAGCTAAATGTTTCAGGTAAAGAAAAATGGAGAATCGTTGTAGATTACCGAAAGTTAAATAATATCACTGTGGATGACAAGTACCCCGTTCCAAATATGGACGAGATACTTGACAAGTTAGGTAAATGTCTATACCTTACGACAATTGATTTGGCGCAAGGATTCCACCAAATCGAAATGGATCCTATAGATAGACAAAAAACCGCTTTTTCTACTCAAATTGGCCACTTCGAATTTTTGAAAATGCCATTCGGTTTAAAAAATGCACCAGCCACTTTCCAAAGGCTCATGAATGCAGTTTTGAAAGGTCTAATTGGGAAAGATTGCATGGTTTATTTAGATGACATAGTAGTTTTCAGTACATCTCTGCAAGAGCACATCGAATCGCTCGATAAAGTGTTTCAAAGATTAGCTGAAGCGAATCTAAAAGTACAGCCGGACAAAAGCGAATTTTTAAAACAAGAAACCGAGGGCCATGTTATTACCCCTACTGGCATAAAACCAAATCCAAATAAAGTCGTGGCAATTTTAAATTATCCAATTCCCAAAACGGAAAAGGAAATAAAACAATTTTTGGGTTTAGCGGGATTTTACCGTAAATTTATTCAAAATTTTTCAAAAATAACAAAGCCTTTAACGAATTGCTTAAAGAAAGGCAATGTGGTGAATAGTTCAGATAAAGAATTTATCAGAGCCATAGAAACTATTAAGTTATTAATAACAAAAGAGCCGATACTGGCGTATCCAAATTACGAGAAGTTATCTACGTTAACGACAGACGCCTCTAATGTAGCATTAGGAGCAGTGTTAAGCCAAAATGGGCATCCGATATCCCAACAGAAAAAGAGCTCTTGGCAATGGTATGGGCTACGAAATACTTTAGACCGTATTTATACGGCAAAATTCTTAATGAATAGTGATCATCGCCCTCTGCAATGGTTACATAATTTAAAAGAGCCAAATGCAAAACTGCAACGGTGGAAGATTAGGTTGAATGAATACGATTTTGATATTAAATACATTCCAGGTAAAGAAAATAATGTTGCCGATGTGCTATCTCGGGTTAGAATTGAAGAATGTAACGTTAATGAAGAAACTGCTTCGAATGTAGCCACAATCCATTGCGCTGACGAAGACTCCGGCGAGTTTATTAGAATTGCCGAAAGGCCATTGAACGTATTCAAAAACCAAATTAAGCTAATAAGATCTAACCAAAATTGTACTAACACATGCAAAATATTTTCTAACAACTACTTACTACTATATATTATACGGAACTAACAACTGAATATATAAAGGACTTAATTAAAACTCATTTGTTAAACAAAAATACAACAATACTTATGACCGATGACGACGAATTTGTAAAATTTCAAAACATTTATAAAACTCTAATTACTTCAAACAGATTTAAAATTTACCGAACCATGAAAGAATTAGAAAATATTGAAGATTATTCTGCCTTCAAATCCAAAATATTAGAAATTCACCTCGAAGGACTGCATCAAGGAATCGAAAAAGTAGCAAACTGTTTCAAACAAAAATACTATTACCCTAATTACCTTAAAGAGATAACTAAAATAATTAATGAATGTGAGTTATGCAACCATTAAAAAAACGACCACATCTCGAACAAATTACCATTTAAAGTTACGCCTCCTGTGTATGAGACTCGAGAAAAGTTTGTAGTAGACTTTTGGAAATGGGATGATGAAAATTATCTAACATGTATTGATTTGTTTTCCAAATTTGCGACAGCTGAAAAAGTATCAGCTTTAAATTGGTTAGAAACTAAGAAAGCTCTCCTAAAGATTTTTAATTTTATGGGACCTCCGAAGACATTAAAAATAGACCAGGACCAAGGTATCAATAATGTTAGCATAAAGCAGTGGTGTCAACAATTGAATATAGCAGTCGAAGTCACAACTGGGAAAACTGGTATTGGTGACATTGAGCGGTTTCATAAAACAATGAATGAAAAATTGCGAATTATTTGTAGTTCTGGGGATAAAGAGTTGAAATACCTTCAAATTGAACAAGCATTATTTACCTACAACCATATTATTTCTCATTCCACTACCGGTGAAAGTCCGTAAAATATATAAAAAATAGAAAACATCCAAAAACCAATCCCCAATTAATTAAAAGAAGAAGGATAAATAACATATATCAAAACCGACAAGAAAAAGAAATAGATACGAATTTTGTTAGCGCCGAAACCTCTAGGAAAAGATTGGATAAGATTAGTAACCCTTATAAAAATGTACGGCTTGTTCAAACCGAACCTGATGGGGAACATCATGTAGTAAAGTTTAAAAACAGGAAACTAAGAAAATATAAAAGCCAATTTAAAAGAAAGAAAAAATATGTATAACTGATTTATGTTTTTAATTAATAGTTTTAAGTATTTTGTAAAAAAAAAAAAAAAAAAAAAAATTTTGTAATATTATTGAGAATTATATGAATTTGTTAATTTTTTTTTAATTCTACACATTTTGTAAATAATAAAAACAAAAAACTGCAATGAGGACATTGCAATATTTTTAGATGGGAGGAGTGACATTGCTACACTCACTCAAATCATAAATATCTCTAATACGCTCTCATACGATATGAGTAAAAACAATCAAGGTAGAAGTTGTTATCGGGAGTTTAGTTTAGTTCTTAAGCAAACATTCAAATGAAATAATGTAAATTAAGCATACAATTGTTAATAAATATAAAATTAAATCGTATAGTTTAAAAATATTACTTGTGTATACCTATAAATCAAAGCGCGCACACATAGTGTATTGATAAGTGATAATATCATGATTTGAATTTCTGAATACATACATTCAAATGAGCATGTGCAGATATACATATGACTATGTAAGATTAATATGATAAAAGATGTACATATGTATATGTTTTAATAAATTTATAATATAATAATAATATTTTGAAAATTCCATAATTTAATTAGCCTTTTCAGTTTTGCATGCATTCATAAAAATGCGCATAATCAAAAAATATGTTTGCATACAAGCGTATAAAAATATGAGCCAAAAGGCTCTGAGCATAATTTTCATTGAATGCTCAGCTCTGTACCCTCGCCACTGTTAAAATTTCTCCTTCCGAGCTAGCTGCGGTGAAATTCACTATTAAAATATTGTTAGGTTTTGACAATTCACACGCTGGTCCGCAATTGAACCTTCTCCATAACATACGTTCTCTGCCTGTACGACCTTGCACGTAAGACTGAGCATTATATGAAAAATTCAAATCATGATTTTATCACTTATCAATACACTAAACTACAAACATTGTTCTACAAAAAAAAAAAACAATGGTCACAAGTCTATATGTCAGCCAAATAGACAAAGCTCAAATTTATAGTAAATTACACAACATTTTCATTCATAAACGCTAGTGTATTTTCAACAAGCAACCTCGCTTCATTCATAAAAACAAATACCCTCACATCTCCTCGAGCATGCGTTTGCCTACAAGCATCTTTTCGTGACGATGGCAAAAGCTAAAAATCAGAAATTGAACAAATTTTTGATGTTCCCTCTAGAAGGGAAAAATTACATCCCCGCTGATATGAGTATTAAAATATTTTAGAATAAAAGTGACAACATAGTATATATGTCGGTTTACAATTCAAGAAACTTTTTAAAAAAAATTTCAATATTCCTCTGATTTAAGCATACAGTAAACAACGGTTAAATACCACTTCTCCAATCCCTTTTATCTGCCTGTGTCTTGCTGCATCTCACGTTTTTCTTTAAATACATAGAAATTATTATTTTTTGGTACCACAATCGCTTATTACTGCAAAGCACAAAAAATCTGCATCTTTGGTTTTGGCACTTAACCGGGATTGACTGTATTTGTCAAAGAATGTAAGTATGTAAATATTCAAATATTTTGTACAAACATCTGCCAATATGTATGCAGATGACATGTTGACTTTGTTTCCATTTACGCATGCCGCGTTGTATATGAATAGGGGTTGATTTTGCACTTGCCCATATGTGATGTATGAGATGTACAAAATCAAACCCAGAGATCTGACTGAACTGAAGCAGTCCATTAAATAGATAATTGAGGCAATCTCGATTTCAACCCTTCAGCTCGTAATTAATAATTTTCTAATTAGGTGTCGCATATGCGTGGCTGAGCATGGAGGTCACTTCTTTTACAATAAGAAATAATAAATGTAATGCATTGATTAAAATAAAACTTATTACGGTTTATTTTTGTAGCACGATTCGTGAGCCGCCCTGTATATGCAGAATATCTTAAAATTATATGCAAAGTCGTTTGCGCATTGTAAATAAACGAATATGTAAGCGTACATTTCTTAACATTGAAATTAGCATTATTTTTCTCATTTAACACTCAAAATGCTTAATTCTGTTATTTTGCGCTCCGCAGGGGTAAAGCTCTGGTGAAATCCGCTTATAATTTGTTTGTGGTGAAATCCTCTTAAGTTCGCGAGTAACCCTCCGTCAAGCGGACCATTTTGACAATCGGCTTACAATGAACCTTCTCTATGGTATACGTTCTCTGGTACGGGCCACTAAACATGATTTTTCCATAAAATTTGCGTAAATGACAAGAAGAATGGAAAAAATGTAACTGAAAAACTTGCATGAAATTTAATTTCTTAAAAAAAAGTTTCTTGAGCTAAATCGATAACTCCAATACTGCTGGAAATATTTCAATTTTAAGTTTGTGAAGTTTTAAAATTTTTGTAAATTTTTCGTAAAATTGTATACATTATCGTTCTTTCCATATTTTTTACTACTTTTTAAACTAAATACTTTATTTTTTTACAGATGGAAGTTTTAACCCTTCAATAATTTCCCTTTATCAATAATTTTGTACAAATTTTGGGTATTTAAGTTAAAAGCATCCTAGTGTTGTTAGAGGATGTGTTCCAGGTTAACAGCATACACATGCCCTCTCAACAGTTACCACCTTCACTATTGTAAGGGTTTTGAATTTTAGGTTTACCGTAAATTCAAAAGCTCATAATTTTAGCATAAATATGTGACGTCTGAAAGCAACCCTCACAATACATAAACAGTTGTGTATGTTTGGTTTATTGCAATATTTTTAATAAAATTTGAAAATATTTGATTGAAATAGAATGGAGGAACTTTTTTAAATTACTAAGTGTGAATAAAACGGCATATGTGGTTAAAGAATTCGGCAACAAAATTATTTGTAAATATGTATGTACGTATATAATATATGAACGAATAAAAAGATATTTATGCTTAAATAAAACAGTAATTTTAGTATATAGGTATACATATTTATTATGTAATAATCGCATTCTCAAGGATCTGGGGAATTCTTTACACGAAAATATTATATAATCCTAACAATTACTAGAACACATCAAATACGAGACAATACAAAACACACACAAAGAAGCATAGTATGCATGCAATACACATGCATTCAACATTTAACAATACAAAATAAATGTAACTATTTCAAGAACTTGCATATTAACAAACAAAAGTATGAATTGTTAACCGCATGCATTGAGTTGTACATTTAAACACAACCGATATCGCATAACACATACACATGATGAAAATAGTGAAATAAAACCACATTTTGTAAGCCTAAAAATAAATATTATATAATATTAAATATTATATTTACATCAAAATTATTAAATTTGCGAAATTACTTACTTTTTCTTGGCTGTCCATTTTTTATTTTCTTTCGTCTATTTTTATAAAACAGCTGTTGGACAGCAGTACGCTTTTCACCTTACGTGATGACGTTTTTAAGCTCTTTCTTATGAGGTTCAAGCAAGCATAACTTCACAAGAACTATCAGACATTTTTTCTCTCAAATAAGTTGTGAGGTTTTCTTAGAATAGTGCTGCCGTTGGCTCACAGCTTTAAATTTCATAAATTTTCCAATTTAGAAGGGAGAGGTGAGTCCCTACTCAATTTGATTTTACAAAGTAATCTAGTGGTAGCTAATCGAGGTGAGAAACCTACCCATATAGGACCGTCCTTTAGAAACGTCCTAGACATAACGCTTTATACTATTAGAGATGCAATGGTAGAGAATTGGAGCGCGCTAAGCACACAGTCATTCTCTGACCATAAGTATATCTACTTCTCCATTAGATCCAAATCAAAGATCAGACACTTGACACTTTGGTAACTCTCATCTTTTAATGCTTGGTCCAGCACTATTCGTCATATCAATTTGAGAGAAGTACATAAAGCAAAGCATTTATTCAGACATACCCTCTGCTTTCTTCGATTTGTTGCTAAAGTATAAATTAACAAATAACAAGTGCTGCCATACCTGCATATTTTGAAAACGAATCAAAGAAAAAAAATAATAAGGGTATTCAGACCGGACATGTTAATCTGATAATTCGTTAGTTGATACTTTATTAAAACACTTTTCTGTAAACATACCTTTTGCTCTATCTCAGTAGTGTGGCAAATTTTGTTCCAAAACAGTAGATTCAATTTAATTAAATACTTATTTTTGAAAAATGTGTAACTTTAAGGCAAGCAGCAAATGTATGTTTTCGCAATGAATCAAATGAACTTTGGGGGCTACGACCCAAAACAAACAGCTGATAGCTTGATGTTACCAAGTAACGAAAAAATTATCGATATTCTATTAATTTTACAATAACAAAATGCACGTAAAAAACTACCGAATAACGACTAACGAATTAACAAAGCTAGTGTGAATACTACTGCTAATAAGGAATAAAGTAAAATCGACAATGAATTACCAGAATCATGCTGGAGTTAGTGACCGACGTGCCGCCCTTCCGTACTTACCGTCCGTATTAAACGAAACTTGTCAAATGTCATGCCCGTAGTGACAACATAGGAATCAGTTGTTCCCTTTTGTTGTCATTTGAGCAAGGCCACCATTGCACAGTTTGTATACAAGGTTTTGAACACATCTAATTTTTAAGTTATAATTCTTCATAATGTAAAAGATCAAATGTAGAATCCAACTATTAAAAGTAATGTACCTGTTTATAAATAATTGTATTCAAATTAATTTAAAAATATTTCAAATATATTTAAGTTTAATTTTTTATTACTACAAAATATTGAGACTGGCAACCCTGCGTACTTAGAGAGCTGAGTCGTTTCTATGGGGAAAAATCCAATCAAAGTTCGTAAGAATGGGTAATGCAAAATCCTTGAAAACTTCTTTTTCTGACAGACCACATAAGCTGGAAATAAACACACTTTCCTAAAGAATACGTATTATTACCGAAAATATTCGAACTGTACTTACATGTACGCTGCAGTTACACGATCAAGAAAAGATTTAAATTGACAACCGTGACGTAGGCTGCAAGCAACTTGATAATCAATAATAGTTTCAAGATGCCGTTGTCATGGAAACTTCTTAAAATTTTTACACGAAATTAATAATATACTGTATTGATATACTTACATTTTAATATCAATCCATGAATATAACAAAATATTCATATTACTGACAATTCCATGTCATTTGTTTGCAAAATATGCGATCAGCTGTACAAACTTGATCGTCAACTTACCACTCGACTTCAATGAGAAAATTAATATCAAGACGGCTTTTAAGCTCGAAAAGTGCGAGTGCGGTAGTAGAATAGTGTGAGTGTATTGCAACTTGAAAGCATATTCTTGATCGTGTAACGTCCGGGTTACATGAAAAATTGACGCAGCTGTCGGTGTAATTCCCTATTGTAATCAGCCATGTTCTGCATTTATCTCTCACATACAAACGAAGTGATTCGGTTTGAAAATCGAATTCGCCTTTTACAGAAATGAAATAGCTTTTTGATGATTTCGTAAGAAAGGCCTTCGGTTCTGAAAACCGAATTCAGATATTTAAATGTTATTTGAATATTAAAAATTTATACCGTGTGATTTCTTCTCTGCGTACATGCCAATAGGAGATATGTGGGGGGAGGAAGTTTGGACGGATAGTTTTTTTGTTAAGAGCTCTCTATTAACTTTAGCTTCAGGATGCCAGACCACTGTAGTATTTTTCAAGCAGAATTGACTGCAATTAAGTTAGCAGAAGATGCAATGTTCCGAAGTACAGCCTATTTCAAGGAGGTGATCATTCACTCCGACAGCAAAGCGGCAATACTAGCATCTAGTTCGCCAACTATGAGCTCAAAGTTCGTCAAGAAGTGTCTGCCCTCAGTATCAATAGCATCATTATATTTAATTAACATACTCGTTGGAATTGCTGGAAACTGCAAAGCCGATAAGTTCGCAATAAGTGCAGGCCTGATGCATTTCAGCGCGGGCTGTGTGGACCTTGCGTAAGCTCAGAAAACGTTAGTTAACAACCAGCACCTGTTTCATAGCTATATTTTCTGAATCAAAGTGGTATGTAGGCATGAGGCAACGAGCGAAAGCTGATGTATATCCCCAGTTATCCCCTTATAGGGGACTGCTTTATATGCATCCTCAAAAAGAAGTAAATACAACGACTCAAAGGTAAGTCCAACCTAAAGGGAGAAGAAGTGAAACGCTTGGCTTGGGCCAGACAAAGAAAAGGTGAAAAACGGCCGAAGGTTGAAGATCATATCGCTGGAAAGAGGCAGCGTTCGACGGAAGCGAACCGAAGGCGCCTTTGAAAAAGATGAAGTGTACAGACATAGCCGAGAAGCTAGACGTCAAGCACGTGGACGACAAACCGACAACGTTCAAGGTAGCGGCGGCCGCTAATGAGAACGCGAAACGACATTTGATGGTCACACTCACTAACCCTCTGGGACAGATGTCGCAGGAGCAAAATTGTAAAGCGGAAATAGTGGAGATGAAGCTATTGGAAGCCCTCTTCTCGAGGATGAACGACATAATCCTGAAGTGTAACGATGACGCGACGCTAACATGGATAAGGGAAGCAGTTCGAAATCTTTCTAGTCTTACAGGAAGTGGGGTGAGTGGGTTACTCAGTAAATTGATGGTCCAAAACCGAGAGCTAAGGAAAGGGCAGCTACGACGTGGTTTCAGTCCAGGAAATATGGATAGTATTGGTTAACGTGATTGCTGGGCTAAAGTCACAAAATACACAACATACACACCGGGCGGAAATAACCAGGTAAGAACGGCGATATTGGTGAAGAAAAATCTAAATTCCCATCCTGATGGTTGTGGCAGTGAAGGGTGTCAAGGATGAGCCTTCACTCCTTGCATTCTGTTATATGCCACACGATTGCGAGGTACCAACGGCAGAGCTCCAAACGCTGACGGTTACATCCAGCAGAAGAAAGCAGGCGTTGGTGTTGGGCGCTGATGCTTAGAGAGGTTAGTGCCTACTCAATTTAATTTTACAAAGTTGCCTAGTGGTAGCTAATCGAGGTGAGGAAATTACTTATATAGGACCCACCTCCAGCAACGTCCAAGACATAAGGCTCTATACCAGTAAAGATGCAATAGTAGAAAATTGGAGGGCATTAAACCTAAGGGTAATTTTTTGATCATAGCTACATCTACTTCTCCATTAGATTGGTTTCAAAGTTGAGACACGAGGTTAGGAGAAATCCCAGAAGTACAAACTAGGATCTCTACAGGCAGATAGTATTAGGCAAGAGACTTCGACGTTGCGCATATAACTCACATGAAGAGCTTGAAAAGGGCGTGACTGTATTCACGAATGCCTTTAATACAGTTTTTCATAACGATTCCCCTACGCTGCGACTCAAGCATAAAACGAAGCTCCTTGGTGGAACAATTAGCTCGGGTCTTGCCGACGCAGAGTATGGGAATGTTTCAACTGGGCGAAGCTAGCGGAAAGCAGGTACTGTTGGAATGAATATAAAGATCTTCTAAGGGACTACCAAAAGTTGGTACGTAGGACAAAGCGGCAATACTGAAAAAACTTTTGTAGCAGCTTTGAAAAGACCCACAAGGTGATGAGGCACAGGAAACTATTATCCAAAAGACCCGCCTCGCCCGATCTAATTCGCAAGAGTAGCGGATAGTGGGCAGATAACTGTGAGGACTTATAAGAAAACCTAGTCAGTGTGCCCTTTCATACATACATCGAATACATTATTACGGATAATAAAATAAAATGGGGAATTCGCTCATTCGACCCATACAAATCTACCGGTACGGACGGAATCATTCCAGCAGTGCTGCAAAATGCACTTTATCTATCCGTGCCGTACATGAGGTCGATTTTAAGGAGATGGCTGAATTTCAGCTATACACTGCACTCTTGGAGAGAGAGGCTAGGGCATGCTCATACCGAAGGCAGGTAGAAATAACCCAGTGGACTCGAAAGCTTAAATTCCTTCCTGTTGAAAACATTAGAGAAAATCCAGCGCCCCCTGGAAGCTTGTCCAAAGTGCAACAGTCATACACTAAAGGCAGAAAGCATATGCATCTAGGCAGATCTCTCTCTCTCATGCACTGGTGCTACACAGATATTGTAAGACCAATTTTGCTTTACGCTGTAGTAGTATGATGGACAGGCGTACGGAAATCTACCTGCTGGAAGCCAATGGAACGGATTCAGAGGCTCGATACACTATGTTTAACGGGGGCTCTAAGAGCCTCTTCAACGGCGGCTCTTGAACTAGTGCTACCAGCCAAAAATCGGCGGGGCGACTATTCACTTCAGGAGAAGTTACATATACAGTCATAGTCAAAAGTTAACTTACAGCAGCTACATCCTTCTTAAACAAATTACTTTTTGTTTTTAATGGAAAAATCATTTAATTTTTTTTTATACTACCTTATAAAGAAAAATTAAAACTAACATTTTGTGTGGCCACCATTAGACTTTATAACGACTTTCACACGCCTTTGCATGGAGCCAATCAAATTTTGAGTAAACTCACTTGAAATTTTCGCCTATTCTTCAGTCAGGGCGTTCCGCAAATAATTTTTTGAGGTTATGGGTCTTTTTCTACTGTTTCTGTCTAGAACATCTCACAAATTCTCAATAGAATTGAGATCCGGTGATTGGGGAGGTGAGTTTAACTCTTTAGGGTGTTATACAGAAGCCATTCTTTGACAACTCTAGCTGACTCTGACGAAGTTAAAGCCAAGTTTTGGACGCTTTGCTTTAAGTTGTCCTTCAATATTTGAAGAAAATCTGTGCTATTCATCGTATACTCAACAAAATCTAAATTTTTTGTGTCAACAGCCGACATGCACTCCCAAACCGTTACAAAACCTCTCCTTGCTTAATAGTGAAAACAAGATTTTGTGGAGGCAACTCGCTATTTCGAGTTCTCCAGATCAATTTTGTCACTAAACACAACGCTGTTCCAGAATGCTTGGAGGTTAGCCGTTTAGCCCTAATATAATAATAATAAACCCAACGATTACCCTCCTCCAGCCCAACCGACGCGAGGGGCTCAATCCGCATACGTGCGGAATTAGCCGAGTCAGAAAAGGCAAGCGAGTTTTTTAAGTGTTGAGATCTAAAACTGCTCAGCTACAGAAACAAAAATTTCAACAGCTAAGATCTAAAGTTACAATATAATAAATTGATACATTTTCATTTATTAAGAGAAAACAATAAAGTCTTTTAAATTTTGAAAAGTGAGTCAGATAAGTCAAATGTGCTGGAATGAGAATTAAAATCATGACATATACGGCGGAATGGCTCGTTTAGTTCAAAATTTGATCTACAGGATTTTAGCAGTAAAGGTCTAAACTGCCTCGAAAAGCGAACCGGGATATTAAATTTAATTTCAGACAGGAGAAAAGAACTGCAAACAGTTCCATTCAAAAGTTTCACTAAGAATATTATGCCAGGCATTTCCCTACGACTAGAAAGTGTGGTTAGATTAATAAGTTTTAAACGACTAGTGTATGGAGGTAGACTTACCCTAGCATCCCATCGGAAATGCGCTAAGGCGAAAAGTAAAAATTGTTTTTGAACAGACTCTAACTTGTCAGAATGGATTTGGTAGCTAGGGTTCCATACCACAGAGGCATATTCCAATATAGGTCTAATCAAAGTTGTATAAAGTGTTTTAGTAATATACGGATCTCTAAATTCTTTAGACCAACGCTTAACAAAACTGAGGACAGCTTTTGCTTTCAAGACCATGGTATCAATATGAAGACTGAAATTAAGCTTAGGGTCAATATTAACTCCCAAATCAACATAGTTAAAAACTTGCTGTAGAATATGGTGTTTTATTACATAATAAGAGGGGTGCACAGATCTACGGGAAAAGCACATCGTCTTACATTTATTGAGATTCAATGGCAAATCATTTCTATCACACCATGCAACCAAATTGTTTAAGTCTGTTTGCAACAGACACCTTTCTTCAGTTGAAGTGTATGATTTAAAAAGCTTTACGTCGTCAGCGTATAATAAAATTTTTGAGAATTCTATTACTGAAGAGATATCGTTAATAAACAAGAAGAACAGAATCGGGCCAAGATGACTACCTTGCGGAACACCTGAAGAAACAGTAATTGTATCTGAAGGTGTATCCTCAAATATCACTCGTTGTGTTCTATTATAAAGATAGGAAGATACCCATTGAAGGAATCTTGGCTGAAAGCCCAGCAGATCAAGTTTATGAATGAGAATCGAGATATTTACTTTATCGAAAGCTTTGCTAAAGTCTGTGTATATAATATCCGTATGCTTATGTTCCCTAAAACCCAATGATACATGGTTTACAAATTCAAGTAAGTTTGTTATAGTCGAATTCCCTTTACGAAATCCATGCTGAGATGAGGAAATTAACGGAGAAATCGAAAAGGTTATATGGTCAGTGATGATAGCTTCAAAAAGTTTAGGTATAACTGATAGTTTTGCGATACCTCTATAGTTTTCAATGTTGGATCTGAATCCACTTTTATGCAAAGGGATTATAAATGACTGTTTCCATATTGCAGGAAATATACCGTGTTTAAGAGAGGAATTAAATATCCTTGTCAAAGGCAGGTAAATATATTTGGCACTATTTTTTAGGAAGCATGAGGGTAACATGTCTGGGCCATAACTAAAAGATGGTTTTAACTTATTTGAATTAAACAGGACGTCTTCTTCAGAAATAATTGGAGCGTTAATTAAAGTATCCGAACACAGCACTTGCTGATAAGAAAAAGTTTTGGAAGAATTGTTACAGTAGTTTGGCTTGAAAAATTCTGTAAACATATTGGATATAATATCATTGTCACTTGAAATGATAGATTTGTATTTCATTGCGGACGGAAATTTGGAAATCCTGCGTTTGGAGTTGACGAAATCATAAAACGATTTTTGATTACTTACAATATTTTTTTTTACTTTATTTAAGTAATTATTATAACATTTTTTGTTTAGGTCAAAATATTGTCGACGCAATAGAGAATATTTAGAATAGTCGACAAGTGAACCGGTTTTTTTTTAAATGTTTAAAGGCTCGAGTTTTTCTGTTTTTCAATTTATATAACTCTTTCGAAAACCACGGACTTATACTTTTGCTTTTATTAACAATTACTATTGGAACATACTTTTCAAATAATTTCATAATAATGTTATTAAAATGAGAGACACTCAATTCAATTAGTTAAAAAGAGTACAGAAGCACGAAGTTTGATGATTATTATCCCGTACAATGCCTGAGATTTCGACAGATATTTCCAAAGCAGGATGATATGAGTCCTCTGGTAGAACAAGAGGATTACTCTGAATAACGGAACACTTTGCAGAGGTATCAACGTATACTGAATCTAAGCATTTACCAAATTTATTCGGAATCAAATTAATTTGGTTCAGACCCAACTCGGACATTTTTTCGAAAAACTCATTAAAACATGACCGATTGCAAATCGGCACGATATAGTCATCGATATGTTTCCACGAAGCACACTGTAAATTGAAATCACCTAATACAATCAATGAATCTGCATTATTTGCCATCGAGGTAGCACTATTTATTAAAGAAGCATGCTGCATGTATACAGATAAGTCCGAATGGGGTGGTATATAAGATAGGGTTAAATAAATAAAGCAACTATTAACGTATACTCTAATACATTTAAATTCAAATGAGTCGGTCCCTGGAACAAGAATATTTTCAGATGGGAGAGAGGAATGCACGGCAAATAGAGCACCTCCACCGATTCTGTTCAGTCGATCACATCTAAAAATTTGAAATTCGCTGTTTAAAATCTCATTATCAAAAATGTGAGGTATGGAAATTAAAATTGGAACTGTTCAAATACAAGTCGGTTAATTTTGTATTAAGACCTCTAACATTTTGATAATAAATGCTTAGCGAATTTCTACCAATCAGTTTTTTATATCGGTGGTTGCTTTTGGTAATTTAACAATGTTTTCCTCAGTTTGACTTCTAAGTTTAGGTTTAAATTCGCGTACAAAAGCCCCAGTTGGCCAGAATGAACTATCTAAGATCTTTTTGAATGTTTCAAGAGATACGTCTATTTTAAACGATGATATACTTCTATCATAATTGAAGTTAAATTTACGGATATTGATATCATCGATTTTTAAACGTGACAAAATGTAAGATTTAATGTCCTCCACCAAGGTATCTTTGGCAAGTCTCGAAATAAATATAGACTTTTTAGGTGAAATAACTATTAAATTATTAACTGATGCTACTATGTTATTAGGGGCAGCCTCTGGAATTGTGAGATACTTATTACTATTAGATAGAGCTTTAGGGGAATTGAGCTCTTTGGAAGTTGACGGCTTATCACCTTGAGGGCAAGGAGAAGAGAGATTTATTAGGTCATTGGAAGGAGACGTTCTTTTCTGTACAGAAGAACTAAGTGTTACTTCATCGGAAGGACGTTTACGCTTAGGAGTAGGTTTAGAGGATTCGTGAGAATCATTTAGGCACTTAAAAGATTTGAAAAATTTTTCATAGTGCTTAAATTTTTCAGTGAGGGTTACAAGATCACGACCGATCTCGTTAAAGCCATTGCGTGTCTCCCTATAAACTTTAAATAGATCGATTTCAATAGATCTACAATTTAAACAGGACCAACGCAATCCCTTACAGTCGAGAATAGAATCTAAGATTCTACCAGTCAGTCCAGCGCATTTAATATGGGCAAGCCCATCACAAAGCCAGCATGAAACGTAGCGATCTGACTCGCCTTTAATGTTACAATTGGGGAAGTTACAAGTCATAATAAATAACAAGAATAAAGATCAAATAAAAGAGTAAGTAGAACAAAATTTAATAGATATATAATAAATTAGTGTGTTAGCAAAATATTAATAATAATAAATTTAATTAAGAATAAACGCAAAAATAATAGCAATTTTTTTTATCAAAGTTTCAAACCAGTTTGACAGTTTGAAAAAGCAATATAGCGAGCAGTTTAAGAAGCACTATAACAAATAATAAGCTAAACGCAACACAGCTGTGAATAAAGACATAAAAGAAGATAAATAAAGAAAGACAATAGAATGAAATAAAACAAAATGAAACGAAAAGCTGACTCGGCACCAAAAATTCGAAAGTTAAAACTTTTTAATGCTGCACAAAACTGAAGAACATTTAATACTTATCTTGCAGCTCTGAGTTAAAATCACTTAATATTGAACTAAATCACTAAAAAAGCAATTAAAGTTTAAGAAATTTTGCAAAATTACGCACAATAGTTCAGAGCAAAAAAAGTACAACTTTACAGCTTGAAGTGTTGCCAATATTTATATAACTTGTGACGCTGAGTGTAGAATCTTGAGCATAGCTCGGTGGGTAATTGCAGTTCGGCAAGCACCGACTACATGATCCCACTCTTCAATTCGCAAAGAAGGTTCAGGTTAAACTTAGAAAAAGGTGGCGCGGTGATAAACTGCTTAGAGTTACACACAAGGTAGCCTTTTAAGCTGCCTGAACACATCAGAAAATTTCAAGCAGATGTCTGGGCTATTAGGAAAGCCCCAAAGCTAGACTTAGTACATCAGCACCCAGCTATCTACGTTGAGAGCCAAGCAGCAATCAAGGCAGGAACTTGGGTTTGCATATCCGCCAGAAGTGTCTTGGGAATCAGGGCGGCAGTGGAGAGTGTCGCCAGAACACTTCACTTCTACTGGGTGCCAGGTCACAAAGGCATCGATGGCAATAATATAGTGGACGGGATTGACAAGAGTGGTGTGCGGCTGTCATCCAATAACGTGATCGATATTGGTAAGAGCATTGCAAGGAAGGTTAAAATTCGATGGAATGATCTATCGAAATGCAAAACAGCAAAAGTCATTTGCAAAACGGTAGCTCAAAAATAAACAAAGTTTCTACTCACTCATAATAGAAGAAACTGTAGGAAAATGGGCACACGCCTGCACAATGTGGCTGACAGATCGAGAGGACTGCAAGAAATGTCAAGAGCAAGGTACCAGGGAAACAATTGATTATCGCTTGTGCACTTGCCTCGCACTAGAAAGGCAACGCTTACAACATTTAGGGCCCCACGATATGAGACACTGAAACACTGGTAAAGGTATTGATAGTGAGACCTGAGAACCTTTTGAAATTCGCGTCAAGCGCTGGCATCCTGAAAGATGATTACTTCTGATGAACTACGTAACGGCACTCCATTTGGCATAGCTAAGCACTAAAACTAGTCTATGCGTGGTTCATAAGCCTGCGAGAATAATCTAACCTAACCTAACCAAACATATATATTTAAGAAATTCGGTCAAGATTTTATTTGAAAATATGTATGCATGTATTGAATACATGTTCGAATGAAAAGATATTTAAATAAATCAGTTTTTTTTATTACATATAAACATATACATATGTATAATTCTCAAAAATCTGGTGAATTTTTCATACGAAATATGGTATCTTAACTATTATAAGAACACATGCAGTAGGAGACAGCACAAAACAAAAACAAAAGAAACATATTCTTGCACCTGCCATCCAAAAGTAGTTAAAAAACTAGCGAAACACTAGGTTTTCAAACCTTCGAAAGTGGTAAGCTCGTCATAGGCCGCGTGACAATCTTCACCACTTTCTCCTTGCACGTACGTATACGTGTGAGCAGGCATCTCAGTTGCACTCATTCAGAAGTGTCACACAAAAACACATAGCTCTGCTCTACTCAACTGCCCTAACTGTCATCATCAGCCGATGCAGGGTTGCATTTTCTTGTATAAACAAATTCGCTTAAGAATTTAATAAGCATCATTATATAACTCATATTACGTACATACATATTATATTTTAATAATTATATTTAACTTTCCATTGTAGCCAGATCGAGCAAAATAAAATTTTAAAAATATTGTTATACATGTATCCGGTAAACATATGGAAAAACTATTTAAATACATTTTTGTGATTTGGTGATATATCAAAACAACTGATTTTTGAACTTTCAATACTTAAAAAGTGAAAAAATGTACTAACTCTCAGTTAGTAAATGTTTTTTTATCATTTTCAGTTGAAAATTAATACTACGAAGCATGACATCTCAAAACATTTCATCACATACTTTTCAATTTCCATTGTTTTCCAATTTTCGTTTGTGATTTTCAACAGCATCTCCGTTCACATATTTTTCTGTAGGATTTCAATCTGGCCGTCCCTCTTTTTCGAATTGCTAAACGTCAGACCTCCTGATCTTTGACAGTTGCCTGAGTTCAGGAGGTTTTGATGTTTAGCAATTGCGCTCTCATTTCCAGTGAGAGATGAGTTGGGCGAATATAAATGAACCGCCACAAGCATCAAGGAAATAATTGAAAAACACGGATATAATTACTTGTGACATGTAATGCAAAAGATGTTATATTCTTAACCAACCAAAATGAATATATTAATATTATTAGTTATTCTACTATTGAGATCCTCGCAGACAGGCTACTGTTATTAAAAAAGGTTGTATAACAATGCAGGAGTTATCTTAATATAATACATACATATAAAACAAGTAAGGAAGGGCTAAGCTCGGATGCAACCAAACATTTAATACTCTCGCAAAGTCAAATGGTGTATTCATTTGAGATTTCTTTGTGGATTGACTGATATTTTCGGTAGAAGGTCAACTATAGGCACTGGGGTCCACATATTTAGTACTTAGAGGCTTGAACAGTTTTGGTTCGATTTAGATAATTTTTAGTCACAAGGTGGCATACTTTAAACGTATTATTCACGCAAAGTTTTACCCCGATATAATCATTGTTTCTTGATATGCATAGTGGAAAGTGAAAGAATCAGATGGAATGGAAAATGGTGTTATATGGGAAATAGGCGTGGTTGTAATCCGATTTAGCCATTTTCGCACTTTTCGCACTATAATATAGATATATAAAAAGAACGTTATGCACCGAATTTAGTTGACATCGGTTAAGCAGATTCCAAGATATGGGTTTTCGCCTAAAAATGGGCGGTGCCACGCCCACTGACTAATTTTGAACGCGGTTCCTATAAAGTCATCTCATACCATCCCAGGGATAAAATTTAATGTGTCTGGCGTGTTTAGTGCTTGGTTTATCGCGCTTTTAGTATTTTTTAACAGTACCGTGTTATGGGGAGTGGGCGGGCTTGTCACCCATTTTCACACCGTCAATAGAGGTTCTAAAAACATTTGCTTCCAGTGAATTTTGTTATTATAGCATTAGGGGTTTAGGAGATATGCACATTAAACCTATTAGGGGCGGTACCACGCCTACTTTAAAAAATTTTTTTTACTGCAGATGCCTCTCCCTATTGTAATCCTGTATACCAAATAAGAGTCTTGTATCTTGTTGTGGAGCTTTGTTATGGCAATTAATTCGTTTTTGAATAATAGCGTTTAAATATTCGATTACGCACTCACCTTTTTTCACTTGTTGGCACTGTTCCGTAACGAAAAAACCAAACGGACACAGTCACGGCTGATGTCGAAAATATACGGGCGCAAAAAAGGGGCGGAAAAGTGGCACGTCTTGTTCGCTTGAAATGCTAACGAAAAAGGAAAGATTTTGTCCTCTGTTAGCCCCTTTTTAGTGTTGAGTTGTGTAGTGTTGTGGTGTGATGTGATGTGTATGTGTGGGTGATCTGAGTGGTGTGATGTCTGTTGTGGATCGTGTTGATGTGGTGTGTTGGCGCGCAGTGGCGTGTATGGAGGGGGGAGGCGTAACTCATCTAGCCATCCCGGCCCCCCTAGGCGAATTCTAGCCTAGCAATCGCTGTAGTTGCTGCAGCGTAGCAACAACACTGCTGAGGCCAGTGGAGCGGCGGTATGTTGGCCTGGGCTGCCGACGCCGCGTTGACGCCTCCTGTCGCCTCGGTCTGGATGGAGGTGGAGCTGCCTGTCTTCGGTTGTGCTCCGGATGGCTGCTCTGCTGCGATCTGCGGCTTGAAGCGAGTTGTCGCCCGACGGCCCGCTTTGGGGTGCGATGCAGCATAGTATGGTGCTGTCTATGGCACAGTTGGCAGAGCGTAACCGACGTACACTCCGGAGTCGTGTGGACCGTAGACAAACAGTTGAGGCAGTGCCCGTGCGCTTGGGCAACCTGCTGACGTTGTGGTGGCTGCATGCTTCGGAAAATGCTGCAGTGTTGCAGCCGGTGTGTGCGTCGACACAGTGGGCATCGGCTGCGTTGCGGCACCGTTGCCGGTGCTGATGAAGGTGTCAGTGGTCGCGCGCCATTACGGGGAGCGGTTGCAGGAACGATTGCCGCTGCGGTTCGTGGTGTTGGAGTTGCCCCAGGGCGTGGCACATTGATGGCGGACCTCACAGCTGGCGTTGGTGTTGCTGCCATATCTACTTCCATATTGATCTGTATGAAGAAGCTGGAATGATTATACATTTGTTGCATGTAAATTTATGGCGAATGTGCCACGGTATGTGGCAGGAATGGATCGTCACTTTGATCGATCATTGCGGTTAGAATGGTTGGTTTATAACGGTTTTGTCATTTGCGGGTTTATTGGTTATTTATACGACTAATTCATTTGCGTCGCGGTAATATCGGCGGATTGGTTGTTATTTGCGATTTTGTCATTAGATACGGTTGGCAGAAAACATAATTTCACGAGCGGTCTTGTCAGCGTTCCGCTTTGAGTACGGAGATCAACTACTCGTATATGACCGTCGGAACCGTAATATAGTTTTTCTATGCGGCCAAGCCGCCATTCTGTGGGGGGTAGACAATCATCGTGTATGATAACACAGTCTCCAAGCTTTGGTGCCTTTTCTGGAGTTTTCCATCGGTACCTTTTATGAAGGTCCTTGATGTACTCTTCCTTCCATCGGCGGCTGAAATCATGATGGAGAATTTTGATTCTTTCCCATCGATTTAATAGGGATAGCGACCCCACGCCTGGCTCAGGTATGGCCAGAATGGGTGCTCCTTTAAGAAAATGCCCTGGAGTTAGGGCTGTGAAGTCGGAGGGATCTTGCGAGAGTGTTGTGAGTGGCCGTGAATTGAGAACGGCTTCAATTCGGGTTAATAAGGTAGTGAATTCTTCATAATTCAATTTATAATTTCCAGCTACTTCTTTGAAGTGGGATTTGAAGCTTTTTACAGCTGATTCCCATAAACCACCCATATGAGGAGCGCTTGGGGGGATAAACTGCCAATTAATGCCTTGGGGAGCATACTTCTGAACAATTTCAGGTGATACTTGTTTAATAAAATCCACAAACTGTTTTTCAGTGGCTCTTTGAGCTCCAATGAAGGTTTTGCCGTTATCGCTCATTAGTTTTGAGGGGAAGCCGCGTCGTCCGACAAAGAGAGCAAATGCCGCGAGAAAAGCCTCCTTAGTCAGATTTGTACATAGCTCGAGGTGCACTGCTTTTGTCGTGAAACAGACAAAGACAGCCACATAGCCTTTCATTATGGTGGGCGACCTTAGCATGGACGCCTTTATTTGAAAAGGCCCAGCAAAATCGACACCTGTGACTGTGAAAGGCAGAGTGAAGTTACAGCGTTCCGGAGGAAGTGCTGCCATAATCTGCGTTCGCAACTTCTGCTTATGCAGAGTGCAGATCTTGCACATGAAAATGCATTTTTTTATTTGGGGCTTAAGTCGGGGAATATAGAACTCTTGGCGGACTATATGTTGCATTAGGCGATGTTCTGCGTGGAGCATAAGTAAGTGGATATAATTGAGGAGTAAAGTGGCAAGTCGAGATTTCTCTGGTATGATTAGAGGATGGCGTTCATTATACGTGAGGCTTGAATTGGCAAGCCGACCATTCGCACGAAGCAGACCTTTCGTGTCTAGGAATGGGTTAAGAACTAAGAGTGAACTCCTTTTGTCAATGGGTTTTGATTCTCTTAATAGTGTTATATCGCGGCTGAAGTTTGAGTTGATGCGATTAGAGCGACCTTTGCCTTTTGCAATTCCAGGTGCGTCAATGTATCGCATTGGGGGTACTCTGAGGGAACTCCCTTAACTTTAATTTTAAGTCGCTCTATGAACTTTAACATATAGGCGATTACTCTGAGGGCTCGGGAGAACGATGAAAATCGCTCAAGGATGTCAGTATCCTCCACTGCTGTGTGAAAGGAGTCGATCTTTCGACTTTCGAGGGCTATTATATTGCGCATGGGCGATTGTGGCCAAGAATCGGGAGATTCTGTTAACCATCGGGGGCCATTCCACCAGAGGGTGGTGGTGGCGAGATGCAGGGGTTTGCATCCTCTTGTACCTAGATCAGCAGGATTGTCAGCACTGGCTACATGTCGCCAAGTGGCTGATCCCACTAGGTCAAGTATTTGAGACGTTCGATTAGCAATGTACGTCTTCCATGCATGTGGTGGTTTTTCCAACCAGGCTAGAACAATTTCAGAATCGGACCAGAGATACAATCTATGTTTCTTCATGTTTAAATGGGTCTGCGAAATGGAAGCTAATTTTGCGAGTAGTAGCGCGCCACAGAGCTCAAGTCGAGGTAGACTTAGCGTTTTTAAAGGAGCCACCTTTGCTTTTGCTACTAATAAGTGGCTTGTGGTCGCGGTATCGCTTTGTGTGCGCACATAGATAGTGGCACAGTATGCCTTCTCCGAGGCATCACAGAAGCCGTGTATTTCGACTTTGTGTTCGGGGAAATAGTTTACCCATCGAGGGATTTGTATCTGGGAAATATCTTCCAGATTGTTTGCAAACTGGGACCATTTTTCTATGCGAAGAGGTTTCACTTGTTCGTCCCAGTCGGTTCCGTCTAGCCATAATTCTTGTATCAAGATTTTCGCTTGTATCATAATTGGCGAAAGCCATCCTGCGGGGTCGAAAAGTTTTGCCACAGAGGATAAAATTTGGTGTTTTGTTATGGCGGATAATGCTGATATTGACTCTGTAGTGTATGAAAACTGGTCAGATATCGCATTCCATTGGATCCCCAGAGTTTTTGTTGTACTTTCCTTTTCGAATTTAAGGAAATTAGTGTCCAAGAGATTTTCTTTAGGTATGTCCTTTAAGATATTAGGGTGGTTCGCCGTTATCTTTTTTAACGGGAACCCTGCGGTTTCGAGGGCTTGTGTCACTTGTGCTAGTGACTCGTATGCTTGTGGAAGACTGTGACTTCCAGACAGAATATCGTCTACATACGTTTGTGTTTTTAACACCTGGGTTGCCAGAGGAAACTCTGACTTGGTGTTTTCTGCCAATTCGTGCAGTGTTCGAATGGCTAAATATGGGGCACAGTTGACGCCAAAGGTAACTGTTTTCAATTTATAGTCGCGGAGTGGACTATTGGGAGATTTTCGGAAAATAATTCGCTGAAAATCTTGATCGTCTTTATGTACGACTATTTGTCTATACATTTTTTCGACGTCTCCGTTAAATACGTATTTGAATATACGCCAATTTAAAATTAGTAGCATTAAATCTGGTTGGAGCGTGGGTCCCGTAAATAGAATATCATTTAGGGAATTCCCCGAGCTAGTAGATCTTGATGCCTTAAAAACAACTCTTACTTTAGTTGTTTTTTTGTCTGGCTTTACTACTGCGTGATGAGGCAAGTAAAATGAGTGATATTTGCCATTTGTGATTTTTTCGCATGGGCTTACTTCCTCCATGTGGTTTAAATGGAGGTATTCTTCCAACACGCCATCGTATTCTGGCTTAAGCTCACCTTTTTTAAGTAAGTTTTTTTCCATACTTAAAAACTGCTGTATAGCAGAGGTGCGAGAGTGACCTAAGGCGATTGTGTTAGGAAATTGTTGTTTTAGTGGTAGTCGTACGACATACCGACCATTATCTGATCTAGTAGTTGTGGCTTTGTAAAAGTCTTCACAATACTGATCTTCAGGGGTTGTGATTGATATGGGGGGAGTTCTTCTAACTCCCAAAATTTTTTCAATTGTGAATTGAGGTATTCGTTTGAGATTTCCTCAACCTGAGTGGTCATGGTGGTAACTGGTTCCGAAACTAGTCCACTTAGGATCCACCCAAAAATAGTATTTTGTGCCAGAAGTGTATTTGAAATTTTCTCAATACCTTCGAGTATTATCTGTGGTATGAGATCGCTGCCTAATAGAAGGTCTATTTGAGCGGGAGTGTTGCAGTTGGGATCTGCTAGCTTTAGGTGTGAAACCTTTTGCCAATGCTTGCTATTTATGTGATAGCTTGGAAGCATATTTGTAAGTTGCGGTAAGACTATAGCTTCTGCTTGTATGTGCTTATCCGCTTGGGGGGAAATTAAGGTAATGGGGCAGATTTTATTAGAGTTTTGAACTACTCTTCCGCCCATTCCTGTAATTTCAAAGTTGGCTTGTTTTGTTGGCAGTTGTAGCCTATTTTGAGCCCTAGACGCTATGAAAGATCGTTGTGATCCTTGGTCTATTAAGGCCCTAAGTTTAAACAGCTCTCCTCGGTGTTCGATGGAGACGACTGCTGTGGGTAGTAGTACCCTACTTTGGTTTTCGCTGTGTAGCGTTTGGGTTTTTAATGCCTTTGAGCAGCATGGTGCTTCTTGGCAATTATCGGGATTTCGCACTTCGGGATTTGCTGTTACAACTAAACCCGTGGCTCTTTTTGTATTTGCGTTGTTTGGGGGTGAGCTGGAGAATGTGCTGTAATGCAGCATTGAATGATGGCGTTTATGACAATAAACGCAATTAAATTTGCTTTCGCACTCTTTAAGTGTATGTGAATGTGATAGGCAGTTTGTACAAAGCCTTTTCGTTTATATAAAATTGTTTCGATCGAAAATATTCATCTTTTTGAATCTCTCGCAAGATTTGAGCTTATGCCCCCCTGTACATAGTTCGCATGACGTTTGCTTGTACTGTTCGGATGTGAACGTTTGATTTCTTAAAAAACTTCTGTTTAAATTGTTGCTGCTACTGGCTTGGGGTCTGTGGAAGCTTCTATTTAGGTCGTGTTGAACGGTTTTCGTTCTGACCATTTTTTTATCTACCCTTTCTGCTATTTCGTATTGGGTTATTAAAAAGTCTTTCATCTGTTGCCACGTTGGGCATTTTTTTCGAGATGAGAGCGATTGCTCCCACAAAAGTACCGATTTTTCTGGTAAAGCGGCGGTGCATATATTTACCAGTATTGGGTCCCAGCTGTCTGTGGGAATATTTTGTGTCGATAAAACCGACAAACAATTTGAAACAGTGGATTGAAGTTTGATAAATTCTTCACAAGTTTCCCTTTGAATTTTTGGCAAGTTCATTAATATCGATATTTGTTTATCGACCAATATTCTTTCGTTTTCGAATCTTGATTTAAGAGCTTCCCAAGCCAGATTGAAATTATCGTCATTTAGTGCGAACTGTTTGACTATGACGCCTGCTTGACCTTTTGTTTTGTATCGGAGGTGATACAATTTTTGCGCATTTGTTAATTTTGGGTGGTTTATGTAAACGGCAGTAAACATGTCTCGGAAGGACGGCCATTGTTCATAACCACCATGAAAGATTTCTGTGTCACATGCGGGCACCTTGAGATGGATGCCCGAACTTGCCTCTTGGCATTGTACTTGTGGCAGCTCTACTCGCTGATTTGGAGTAGGCGCAATTGCTTTTATTAGCTTAAGTTGATCGAAAATCATTGCTTTAGTTTCTTCGAATTGGTCTAAGCAGTTTTCGTATTTTGCGTAAGCCGAAGATTTGAAGTTTTCCGGTAGATCTGAGTCGTCAGATTCTACAATTGCGTCATATGCAGCTTGGAGACGTGACCAAAAATTGTCAAGATTGTCTTTTTTAATTTCTAATACCGATTCAGAATTGTCTTGAATCGGAGAAGAAGAAAATCGAGTGCAGTATCTTATTAAGCCGTCACTCTCAGCAATGAATTTACTGTATGTTATGTCTTTCCCCCTTTTTTGCTTTGTAGCACCTTGCTTTGAGCGTGTAGCTTCTGCAGGTGTACATGGACTTCTTTCGTCAGAAATCATTTTTGGAACTTTTAGCAACTGAGTTGTTTTAGAATCTTTCGAGTCTGAGCTCATTTAAGAGATGTGCCGAAATAAAATAAAATATTTACACTGTAAGAAATATTTGTATTTGAAACCTCTTTTAAGAAAATAAGGTTTATTGTTTTTTTTTTGAAAATATTAACAAATTAATAACTTTTTTTTTTTTTCTTTAATATTATTAAATTGATTAATATTAAACGCAAATGTTTTTTATTATTACTTTTATTTGTAAGTATTATGTGTCCGTAATTCCTATAGGGTATACCTATAAGCGGATCAGCTGATACATATGTACTTGACGTTATGCGCAATTGAGAGCTCGTCTTAGAGATCAATGCACTTTGTACATATGTATTTATGTAATATAATATATTATGTTTAAATATTTTTGCGCAATCCTGCTTGTTTTTGTTGGTCAAAGAACAAGGGGTATTGCGAATATGTGCCAATGTGGACTTAGAATATTATATGTATGTATATATGCAATCCTACTTGTTTTTGTTTAACAAGAACAAGGGGTATTGCGGAATATTTGCCAATGTGGACTTTGAAGCGAAGTATTAACGTATTTTTGTATACCTGAGCGTGTATATATGTACGCAGTGCGAAAGGACCGCGAAAAGGAAAAAATATACCGCAGGTATTCTTGTAAATGTATGTATATGTGTATGTATATCACGTAATATATTTGTGCGGAATATATGTACGCAGTGCGAAAAGACCGCGAAACGTAGAATAATTTACCGCAGTTATTCAAACAAAATTTATGTATATATGTATGTATATAAATTTTTAGTGATATATGTATGTATATGTTGAATATGATATCTATATGTATGTTAAAATTTATTTTGTACGTTTTCGCTTTTGTTGGTTGTTTTTTTTTTCTTTGCTTTTGATTTGCCTTTGCTTATTTTACGCAATCCTGCTTATACTTGATTAAGTATAAGGGGTATTGCTGAAAATTGGTGCAAGTAAATACTTTAATTGTTTAGTTTTAGAGATATTTTTGTGTATTTGAACACAACGGTAAGCAGTTAGGCAATCAAAAGTTCGTTGGATATATAGTTTTTACCAAACTGTTTTATCTGTTAGCGGTATTTCGGTTTTTACCGGAAAATAAACCGAAATATAGAAACAGTTTGGTAACCGCTCTTTTTTGTTATTGCCTTTATTAAGACGGATTTTTGTAAAAAATAAACCGCAAAGGCATAAATTTAAACATACATATAATTAGTGGATATATACATATACTAAATGGAATCGATACGACTCACTTTGGGTTTTCCGCCAAGGGTTTTGGGGATAATATTTTATATATGTGCCTGTGTGTGTGCCTTTCGTTGTTTTTTTTTTTTTTTTTTTTTTTTCCCACTCCTTTGCTGCTTAGCTGCGGTGGGTGACTTTGGTGAGCTGGTGTGGTTGTTGTTGCTAGCTGGTATGGTTTTTTATTTATTTAGTTCGCGCCCGTTCTGTCTTTTTATGTAAGTATTTTTGTTGTTTTTTGTTGAAACTCGCGCCCGTACCTAATTTGTTAATAATTCGCGCACGTTGTTGGTTTTACTGGTTTTTTTTTTTTTATGTATATATGTATGTTTGTGTCCCTTCACTTCACCTCACTTCTCTCTTGTGTATATATATATATATGGTTTTTTTTTTTTTTTTTTGTCACTCTTTTGTTTTCTGTATATATATATATGTTTGTGTCACTGCACTGCACAGCACTATATGTGTTTGTTTCTTTTTTTTTTTTTTGTTTTTTTTTTTTGTTTCTCACAGCACTTTTTTTGTTTCTCACATAAATTATATAATATTTCTTTGTTTTTTTTTCGATTTTCTATGTGTATATATGTTTTTTTTCCCACTGCACTACACAGCACTTATGTCTTGTTTTTTATTTTTTTTTACGAATTTATGATTTTTTTTTTTTTTCACTCCATAGTGCCGCTCACTATGGCTCGAAGGACCAATAAATATTCGATTACGCACTCACCTTTTTTCACTTGTTGGCACTGTTCCGTAACAAAAAAACCAAACGGACACGGTCACGGCTGATGTCGAAAATATACGGGCGCAAAAAAGGGGCGGAAAAGTGGCACGTCTTGTTCGCTTGAAATGCTAACGAAAAAGGAAAGATTTTGTCCTCTGTTAGCCCCTTTTTAGTGTTGAGTTGTGTAGTGTTGTGGTGTGAGGTGATGTGTATGTGTGGGTGATCTGAGTGGTGTGATGTCTGTTGTGGATCGTGTTGATGTGGTGTGTTGGCGCGCAGTGGCGTGTATGGAGGGGGGAGGCGTAACTCATCTAGCCAGCGTTTTGTGGGTGTGGCAGTGATCCGATTACGCCCATCTGTAATACCAACCGTCTTACGGTACCAAGAAATATGTCTACCAAGTTTCATAAAGATATCTCAATTTTTACTCAAGTTAGAGCTTGCACGGACGGACGGACGCACAGACAGTTACCCGGATTTCAATCCTGATCATTGATATATATATCATTTATATATATATAACCCTATATCTAACTCGATTAGTTTTAGGTGATACAAACAACCGTTAGGTGAACAAAACTATTATACTCTGTAGCAACAGGTTGCGAGAGTATAAAAACTAAGCTGAAGTAAAATAACAACCATACTTATGGAATTGCTTAGCAGATCTTAATTTATCATCGGACGTTTGGTGTGCAACAATCTCAATAGAGTATATATATTATACTTGCAGATACCAAATAGCCAAGTTTTATAGCTATACAAATAACGGGTTACAATTGGAATATTAGAAATTTTAGCGCTTTAAACGTGAGGCTGTGATTCCTAAAATGAGCGTTTCATTCAAAAGAGATTTGAAATTTCAGAAGCGAATTTATTAATATTGTAACGGATTTCTCGATAAATCGTCTACCAGTAAGTCAGCTTTAGTTTAGCACCCACGATTTCAGGGTTAAGAGGGGTATGGTTGGATAGAGGAGATTCTCCATATCACGAATATATATAATTATTGCCGCCGGAAACTTATAGTAATCGAGATATTTGCATTTTTAATTTGAAAAATTTCACAAATTTAATTTTAAACTTCAGTTCAATGTTTCTACATATTTATTTGACATTAATTATTTAAAAAAAAACCCAATTATATGCATAATATTTACCAATTCAATTTGAATATGAAAATAATGACAAAACAGACAAAAAAAGAAACGGTACCTTGTTTAGTTGTTACAATATGCGTGCGGAAAGAAGTTTGACGCGATTGAACTATGAACACCCCGGTGTTGGACCGACCAGGGTTATTTTTTTGAAGCCGAAGGCCGCCAGTGCAAATAGGAAATCTAAACAAAAAAAAAGTAATGTTAAAGAGAGTATATCACTTTGTTTTTATACCCTGAACAGGGTATATTAAGTTTGCCATAAAGTTTGTAACACCCAGAAGGAAACGTTGGAGACCCTATAAAATATATACATAAATGATCAGCTGAGTTGATTTAGCCATGTCCGTCTTTCCCTGTGTCTGTATATATACAAACTAGCATCTCAGTTTTTAAGATATCGATCTAAAATTTTGCACCTGTCCTTTTCTCCCAAAGAAGCTGCTCATTTGTCGGAACGGCCGATATCGGGCCACTATACATATAGCTGCCATACAAACTCAACAATCGGAATCAAGAGTTTGTATGGAAAACTCTGTCATTATAGCTGCCATACAAACTCAACAATTTGTATGGAAAACTCTTTCATTTGACGAGGTATCTTCACGAAATTCGGCACGGATTATTATTTAAAGCAACAATGTAATCTCCGAAGAAATTATTCAGATCGGATGACTATAGCATATAGCTTCCATACAAACTGAACAATCGGAATCAAGTGCTTGAATGGGAAACTCTTTCATTTGACGAGGAATCTTCACGAAATTTGGCACGGATTATTATTTAAGGCAATAATCTAATCGCCAAAGAAATTGCATAGATCGGATGACTATAGCATATAGCTGCCATATTAACTGAACGATCGGAGTAAAGTGCTTGCATGGAAGATTTGTTTATTTGACTAGGTATCTTCACGAAATTAAGCACGAGTAATCGCTTAAGGCAATAAATTATTCTCCGCAGAAATTGGTCAGATCAGACCACTATATCATATAGCTGCCATACAAATTGAACGTTCGGAATAAAGTTCTTGTAAGGGGCCTTTGTATTTGTGAAGGGTATTATAGCTTCGGTGCAACCGAAGTTAACGTTTTTTCTTGTTTGAACTTCAATTTTTATTAAGGATAATTATATTAGCAGTGAAGATTTTTAAAATTTGATATATGAATACATATGGCGTAAAAATATAGCAAATCCGCATCATGGACCATTTGTGAAATTATCAGATGCTATAACCCATACGTTTAAGCCATAAAACCTTTTTCTTTTATTAAATTGGAAAATTTAGTTCATAATATTTTGTAGAGGGTAATCGGGTTTTTTATTTATTTTGATTGCTTTCATTCATTTGGATATTGCAACACTTATTATCTGTCAACATGGAACCCATTTGTTATTGTGCATATAAATAACGAAAATTGTGTAAAAATAAAATGCTTATTTAAAGCAAATATTAAAATAATTAATGTGAAATAAATATGTAGAAACATTGAAGTGAAGTGTTAGTGTATAATAAGTGCATATAAAAGAAAAGTTAACTATAGATCAAGAAATTTTAAAATAAAATTTGTTATATTCGTGATCTGGAGACCTTTGGGCACTAGCCGGAGATAAAGAGATGCCCAATTCATCTCTCACTGGAAATGAGAGCGTAATTGCTAAATGTCAAAACCTCCTGAACTCAGGCAACCGTCAAAGTTCAGCTCTGACGTTTAGCAATTGGAAAAGGATGGACGGCCAGATTGAAATCCTACAGAATAATATGTGAACAGAGGGATTTGTTGCTGCTGTTGAAGGTCACTAATAAAAATTGGAAAACAATAAAAATGAAAGAAAACGCGAAATTGAAATGTATGTGATGAAATCTTTTGTGATGACATGCTTAGTAGTATTAATTTTCAATTGAAAATTCTCTCTACTCTTTATCTGGAGAATCTTCTTTATCCAACCATACCCCTCTTAACGGTGAAATCGTGGGATGGTGTACTAAAGTTTCCCCACATCAATTGTTTTAATATAATATATAATATATTACAAAATCACAAAAAAGAATTTAAATGGTTTTTGCATATGTTTAACAATACATGTAATAATATTTAATCTTTATAAATGTTGAGTATTTTAATTTAAATTCCAAAAAGTAATTATCTTGTCCGATCTGGCTACAATGGAAAATGTTATAAAAAAACGTTATTTTTGCGCTCTTACACTGGAAAGAGTTGGGCATCCCATTATCCCTGGCACTAGCGGTTGATGGATTGCCGAATGTTGGCACATTGGGTCACCAGGTAATATTTTAATTTAACATACATACATAGTGGTACTCATACATCAAATTTATTTTTCAAATTTATACACTTACTATTATATGAGGCAATAATTGGTCCATTCTATACCTACAGGTTTTGACTATGCTGTACATAACAATGGACCCAGTCTCTGTACAAGTTCCTGCTCCTGCTCCAGCTTTCGCTCAAACAGCCACATTACCTGCTCCAGCTTCTTCTGCTCCTTATACCCCTACTTTATCTTTCTCACACTTCATCACCTCTTATCCTGCTTTATCACCTACTAGCTTATCTCCTCTCATCATACCTTTTCTTTCTCATCTCCTCCTACTTCTGTATCTTTTGAAGGTTCTAAACTAACAGCGAAAATGGTTGAAGCAATGTTAAAACAAGTTACATCCTTGTAACCGAATATTTTATACTCTCGCAAGGTCAAATGGTATACTTGTTTGAGATTTCTTTGTGGATTGACTGATATTTTCGGTAGAAGGTCAACTATAGGCACTGGGTCCACATATTTAGTACTTAGGGGCTTGAACAGTTTTGGTTCGATATAGACAATTTTTGGTCACAAGGTGGCATACTTTAAACGTATTATACACGCAGAATTTCACCCCGATATAATCATTGTTGCTTGATATGCATAGTGGAAAGTGAAAGAATCAGATGGAATTAAAAATGGTGTTATATGGGAAATAGGCGTGGTTGTAATCCGATTTCCCATATTCGCACTATGACATAGAAATATAAAAAGAACGTTATACACCGAATTTGGTTGAAATCGGTTAGGCAGATTCCAAGATATGGGTTTTCACCTAAAAGTGGGCGGTGCCACGCCCACTGTCTAATTTTGAACGCGGTTTCTATAAGGTTATCTTATACCATCCCAGAGATAAAATTTAATGTCTCTGGCGTGTTTCGTGCTTGATTTTTCGCGCTTTTAGTAGTTTTTAACAGTACCGTTATATGGGGAGTGGGCGGAGTTGCCACCCGATTTCAACTATTTTCACACCGTCAATAGAAGTGCTAAAAACATTTGCTTCCAGTGAATTTTGTTATTATAGCATTAGCGGTTTACGAGATATGCACATTAAACCTATTAGAAGCGGGACCACGCCCACTTAAAAAAAAATTTAACTGGAGATGTCCCTTTCTAATGTGATCCTGTGTACCAAATAACAGTCTTGTATCTTATTGCGGAGCTTAGTTATGGAAATTTATTTGTTTTTGATTAATGGCGTTTTGTGGGTGTGGCAGTGGTCCGATTACGCCCATCTGCAATACGAACCGTCTTACGGTACCAAGAAATATGTCTACCAAGTTTCATAAAGATATCTCAATTTTTACTCAAGTTAGAGCTTGCACGGACGGACGGACGCACAGACAGTCACCCGGATTTCAACTCGTCTCTTCTTCCTGATCATTTATATATGTATATATAACCCTATATCTAACTCGATTAGTTTTAGGTGATACAAACAACCGTAAGGTGAACAAAACTATTATACTCTGTAGCAACAGGTTGCGAGAGTATAATAAGTTTATTTTTTATCAATGCATAACATTAATTTTTTTTTGTATTGTATAGAAAATTTTATTTTATTTTATACAATTAATTATTCCTCCATGTTAAGCCACGCATATGCGACAAATATTAAGAAAATTAATGCCCAAAGGATTGAAGTCGGGATTGCCACAATTATATATTTAATGGACTGCTTCAGTTCAGTCAGATTTCTGGGTTTGATTTTGTACACCTCTTGCTTGACATAACCGCATAAGAAAAGGCCAAGCGGTCCCAAATATTATTGTACACATATATATGAAAGTACCCATTATATTTGTTAGTTTGTCTACATGCAACATATGTATAGAAATATGTACAGTCATTGTTTCATGGCAAATCAGAACCATACACACTTTTACAGACATACATCGCATGTGGCAAGTGCAAAATCAACCCCTATTCATGTATAACGTGGCATGCGTAAATCGAAACAAAGTCAACAAGTCGTGTGCATATATACGGGCAGATGTGTGTACAAAAAATTCAAATATTTATATACGCACTTACGTACATTTTTTGACAAATACAGTCAATCCCGGTTAAGTGCCAAAATCAAAGTTGCAGATTTTTCGTGCTTTGTAGTACATAAGCGATTGTGGTACTTAAGCGAGTAGTACCAAAAAATTAATTTCAATGTATTTTAAAAAAAATTACAGTTTTCCTTAAAAAATAAGAAAAAAACGTGAGATGCAGTAAAACACAGGCAGGTAAGAGGGATTGGAGGAGTGATACTTAACCGGGGTTTACTGTATACATTAATCAGAGGAATATTGAATATTTTCTTTAAAAAGTTTCTTGAATTGTAAATCGACAAATATACTATGTTGTCACTTTTATTCTAAAATATTTTAATACTCATATTAGCGGGGTTGTCACTTTTGCCTTCTAGAGGGAATATCAGTAATTTGTTCAATTAATGATTTTTAGCTTTTGCCATCGTCGTGAAAAGACGGTTGTAGGCAAAAGCATGCTCGGGGGGATGTGATGGTATCTGTTTTTATGAATGAAGCGAAGTTGCTTGTTAAAAGTACGCCTGCGTTCAGGAATGAAAATGTTGCTGTTGTGTAATTTACTATAAATTTGGGCTTCGCCAATTTGGCTGACATATTGACTTGTGACAATTGTTGTTTTTGTAGAACAATGTTTATAGCTTTTGCGGTTGACATATTTACATGTGTACGCATCAGTGTTCACATCTTGAAGTGAGGCGATTATCGTACCAGTAGCGTAGAATTATCGTACATGAAACGAAATTATCGTACTTTTAAAAAGAATGACTATAATTATTTTAATTATTGCTAATTTTTGCAATTTTTTTTGGAGGTGTAATGTCCAAATCAACATCAGTTGGTTTAGTATTATTAATTTCTTCGGAATCTTCACGTAAAGAACTCATTTTTCACTTTACAGCTACAGAGGGAAAATGATAGTTTATATATAGTTTATAGCCAATAAATTAAAGTTTTCGATTGACATACTTACTCATTAATATAAAAACACAATCATTTAATATAGAAGCATAATCGCGTTGAGCTTTCAGTAACAGTTTTTTTCGAACTATTATAACTACTATTTTAAATCTTGAACGCGAGAACGTTAGCTCAATACAATAACAAGAATAACAGCCAACATTCGAACACTAAATATGCAAAGTCTGTGAAGTCTGAACATAATCGAAATCAAACCACAATATCGATATTATTTATTCGTTGAACGAACCAGTAGATGGCGTTATGAGCAAAAAGACGGAAGAAATATTTGCTAGCAGTAAGAGCCAAGAGCTCGCGCCTTCTCCTCTTTTTTCCTATAAAAAAAAATCGCCCAATTGTCTGCGAGGGTAGAAATAAGATACATTTTTAATGCATCATAATGAAAATTATCGTACAACCTGCGTACGATAATGATATCATATCGTACATCGTACGTAGGCATGAAATTATCGCATATGTACGATAATTATCGTACGGTTGCGATCACTGGTACGCATATATTATACATATGTAGAAGTTATGCCACTTTAATGAGGTATACGTATACTCTCCTGCTTCAAAAGCAAAACTTTGTTGTGCTTTCACATGTAAATTTTTTGATAAGAGAGCAGAGAAATGAGCAATCGAAGACAGAGGTTTCAGAAACACCTTAATTATTTCCCCGAACTAAGCCCTTCCTTACTTGTATATATATTTTATTTGAAGGAATAGACAAATGGTTCTTCTTCTAGGCTTGGTAAGTTATACAGAAGTCAAAATAAATTCAACAATTGAAAAGCGACCGAGTTTAGGTAGTTTTAATTCAACATGGACATATTTGTACTAAAAGATAGTCAGCGGTGGATTTATCAGCAGGCTGAGTAGGCTGTAGCCTAGGGCAGCAAATTTTAAGGGGCGGCAAATTTTAGTCGACAATTTTTTATTTCGATTTTCGGAATAAAAAAAATTAACATTTGTACAGAGAAGACAAATTGTAAAAATTTTACAGGAATTAAAGTCTTTAATAAAAAAAATATATATACAGTACTCCAGGCAACATAGTAAATACTTTAACGTCTATTTATGAACAGTTGCTAAACGCTTTATAAAATATACTTGAATCATTATGAACTTTCACAATATCGCAGCAGTGATCCGATATTATCATTGAAATTAAGATACTTTTACATATTTTTTCACTAATAATTACTATAAGTTTTCCTCTATGCACAGAGAAAAAACGATTTACTTGAATCAAATAAAAAATTGTCTTGCAATTCCTTATCTTGATAGAAGTAAACCTTTCTTCCTTGATTCAAGTATAATTTCTTGTCCTGAGATAGTTTAGATTCTTGCTCTAATAAACTTGTGTCTTGGCTGAAGTAAATTTTCTTTTTTTGGCGGAAGAAAATAAAATTTTAAATATATTTAAAAATATTATTTTGTGGGCTTTCAGTAGTTAGCAAATTAATTTCTAAGCATTGTTGCTCTAGAAAAGAATTTAACGTCTGTCGGAATCGAACCCACGATTTTCTCTGTATGAAGCAGAGCCGCACACCACTGCGCTAAATCGATAATGTTCAGTGATGTGTTTTTTTCAGCAACATAAAAACACTTCCACTTTCACTTTTAAAGTTTGGGGGGGGACTGCTTAAAGATCAAGAAAGGAATTTTCTTGTCACAAGAATTTTTTTCTTGGTTAAAGAATACCATTTCTATTGTTACCAAGAAAATACTACATTGCTCCCAAGATAAACTGTTAGTATTCGTTCGTATTATAGTATTGTTACTATACGTCTGTCACAGGTATTACTATCATTCTCCATCATAGACATGTATATATTTTCCCAAAGTTCCTAGCTGGAACACAGGGTCTCAATAAACAAATTTTAATTCAATTTCTTGCAACTTTCCTTCAACTTGTCGCCTTCACGTATTGGCTGGTCTCCCTTATCTGGGGCTGCTTGAAGTCCAGCATAATGCTGGTCTTGTAATGTCGTCTTGGGGCTTACGCAACGTGTGCCCGATCCATTTCCATTTAAGGCGACGAATTTCAATGTAGACAGGTGTTGTTTGGTCGCGGTCCAAAGATCGTCATTACTTAAAAATTAGGCCAGAATATCCTCAGAGACAGCGTGTAAGGAAGCCTCAGAATACCCGTTTTTTCACGCAATTAGCTGGTTTTGACTGATTTAAAGAAGTTTCTGATTCAAAGAGGTCGAGCATGGGCAGTTCGTAGCGCTGGAACTCTTTGCACAGTTGTAACAATTTGGTTGGTTTTAGTAGTGAGCGCACATTCCATGGCCATTAAACGAAAGAAACTTTTAAAGTGCCATAGCTCAGCCGAAAATTGAGATGCAAAACTGTAATTTGGTGTTAGTACAGGAGATCGCAGTACCTAGGGACACCTATGGGCTAAAAGTGGGCGTGCCTTCGCCTCCTAAATGGCTTACTCTACATATATTCAGTACTGCTTAAGATATATCAACCTAACTTGCTGAGAAGAAGTGATTTATCACCTCTTCAAACACTGTGAATATGGATAAAATCGGATCATAACCACGCCCAACGTTAATGTTGAAAACTACTAAAAGTACTATAACTCACTGAAGAAATGAGCCACAAGCATTAAATTTCACAACCAGGCTGGCAAAGCAGTGCTTTTTAGAACCTGGTGGTGAAAATTGAACAAGGGGCGTGGCAGCGCCCACCTTTCAATGAAAGCCTATACCTCAGAAACTACTCTACCGATTTCATCCAAATTTGGTGTTAGAGGTTACCCAAACATTCCTATTAGACACTGCAAAAATGGGCGAAATGGATGAATGAATCCAATAGCAACCACGCCTAATTCCCTTATAACAAATTTTTAAATTCCGTCTGATTCTTTCACTTTACAGTATACAAATCAAACATCAATAAAGTTATCAGAATAAAACTTTGCACAAATTGTGCCTTCAAGGTATTTCATCTTATGTCCAAAAATTGAAATCGCACTATAACTTGTACCAAAAATGATTGAAATCAGGTGGGAAGTGTAGCCCCCTATATCTAACATAAAGATTTTCGAACCTCCGGCTCACTTTATACCGCATCTATTGGTCAATATGTAAGAAATCTTTATAAAATTCAGAAATATTCTTTTTCTAATAACTGTGGATCCTCTTTTCTTAAATGAATGAAATTACGGCGATACACTTCTTAGTTTGATATAAAGTTTGACAAAACCTGAAGGTGTTCCTCCGCTTTTGTTTCTTGGAAGTTGCAAGAGTTTGAAATGTTCGGTTACACTCGAAGTCAACCCTTCCTTACTTGTTTTTAAAATGCAAACTCAATCGATATATCAGAAATATGAGTTAATATAACATATGTGTATTAAAATGCTCAGATTGACGAAAAAAAGGAATAATTAATAAAATTAAGTTGAATGTTAAGCTAATAAATTCCAAATAACAGATCTACCCTCAAAAAGACTTAATATACTCAGTCAGTCAGCAAAAAATAACATGTGTAAGAATGAGACATATTGATGAAACTGGTACAGGTGTTTTCTTGCACTCTGTTGTGGGTAGTGCCGATGGGCAAAATGGAATCATGGATATGACCAGAAAACCGAGAAAATCGGTGATGGGCATCTGTGGCATTTGAAAAGTACACGTAGCCCCACCATCTAATAGGTTTAGTTTACATGTTGCCCAAGAAATCTTATTGAAATTATGTCCATTTACAATACAAAGTGCATTGCTAAATATTTCTTGAGAATCACCACCTACTCTACAATCTGATCTAAATTTTGTACGTAACGGCTCTTGACTAAATGTCTAATGGCATCATGAATAAAAAACGGATCCACCATTAATGGCATTAAAACATCGAACATATTTGACCAATAAAAGGTATAGAGGCAACCGAAAGTTGAAAAAAACACCATATTGTAGACAGCAGAAGCTCCGAACTATTTTAATTTACTTTACGTATATTAATAAAATATATTCGAGAAAACATTGTAAAGATAACTCACACCATTATATTCGGTATAAACTCTATTGGAACATCAATAATAATCATTATATGTAGTGGTTCAAACTGCAGTATGTCTTAGATAATAAGTTCACTTATGTAATTTTTTTACGATCTTACTATTGTAATTTACAGATATGTACGGTATATATTCAAACAGAAGTTCGAAAAACATTATACTCTATACACGCGACTTTATTGAACTTTTTTAAGATGCAGGTATACTATGTTAAGTGACATTTTCCGCATAAAGTCAGCCGGTGTGGGTTTAGAGTTTCTCAAATTCAGTATTTAAGGGCTAGGAAAGGTATTTCCGGACTATTTGTTGACGAAAGTTGGCACAACATAATAGCACTAATTGTGTAGCCGTCTAATTTATTCTGCCTGTTGCTTTTTTATTATTCTGCTCATCATGCTCATCAAGCTCAGCTTCATTGTTAATGAGGGAACCGATTTCCAAAAGTACGCATAACGGTTGACGCCAGGATTCCGATTGTGACGGCGAGAGCGGAAGCACGTACTACGGAGTGTAAAGTGTTATCAAATCGTTACTCATCATATAAATCATTTAAGTTCATTGAAGTGCCAATCGTGTTCTATAATCAGTGTAAATGTGTTCCTTTTATAATGAGTGAGCGCAATGCGCTTAATTTTGCAAACAATGTCGCAATCTTAAATAGAAAAAGAAAAAACGACAACGTGTTCGAACACACAATGTCGAAAAATACCAAAAACAATTATTACGCTATATTAGATGACGATCTCGGAGAGTGCAATGAAACACTTCAAAAATTCGAACAACACGTTCGTTCCAATAATCTAAGTAACGATAATGAACAAAATGAAGCTAACAATACAACAAAAAACAATCCATCAACAAGTGCAGCGGCAGCAATAACTCCAGCTGTCGTCTCTCACAAAAACAGCACTAGTGAAGTTAATTCGAACCCAAACGTCAAACAAAAAATAAACAGCAAAAGCATTCCTCCAATAAACACATTCGATATCGAATCAAAACGAATAATAGAACTAATAACAGATGGTCTAAACATAACACAATTTAAAATCAAAGAATATAATCAAAATAAATTAGCAATTTTTTTAACAAACATTGAAGACTATAAAAAAGTCCGAGGGTACTTAGGAAAATCAAAAGTTAAATTCTATTCTTACACCCCTAAATGTTTAAAAACAAAAACATACCTATTAAAAGGGCTAAACGGCAATACCGACCCCGAAGAAATTTTTAATGAACTTTGCACATACCAAAACGATAACCTAAAAATTCTCAAAGTTAGTCAATTTACCACAAAAATTTCCACGCAACGCAATATAAAACTACCTATGTTTATGGTTCAAACAAGTGCCGAAAGTAACATTAACGAATTAAAAGCAATCAAAACTGTTTTGTACCACTGCATTAAATGGGGACCCCTACGGTAAGCTGAGATTCCGCAATGTAGAAACGGTCAAAGTTTCTTTCACAGCGCAGCTAATTGTAATCTACCACCAAGATGTGTCAAATGTAGCGGAACACATAAAACCAAAGATTGTACCTCATTAGACGCAAACTCAACCGGAAATGAAAAGGTGTATTGTGTTTTATGCAAGAAATTTGGGCACCCAGCTTCCTATAAAGGCTGTGAGCGATATAAAGAGCTTCAACAAAAAATTAGAATGAAAAAACAAAACCTAATAGCCACGAAAATAAACACTAACCAAAATTTTACTAACTCTAATTTAAGTTATGCAAATGCTTGTAAACAGTCATCTGGTATATTTTGTGATACCAATAATCAAAATTCTCAAAATACTATATTCGAAGAACTAAAAAATACAATGTTATCTTTAAGTAAACTATTAACAGTTCTGCAGAAGCAGTTGGAAATACAAACGGCAAGAGTTAATGCAATTTACAATATAATAGATACAGCATGAATTCAGACCATACTATTACTATTACCCAATCCCAGTTAAATATAATTTCTCTTAATGTCAACTCGCTTATTAATATAAGCAGGAGAATAGAGTTACATAAATTCTTATCGAATAATAAGCCTGATATTCTTCTGTTGAACGAAACTAAACTTAACACAAAACACAAACTAAAATTTATAGGGTATAATTTAATAAGAAAAGATAGATTGTTATGATCGAGAGGGGGAGGAACCCCAATTCTAATTAGTGAAAACATAAAATACACGAAAGTCTTTCACCAACATATCGATGCGTTATCCTGTTTAGAATGTTGTGTAATAAAAATACATATGCCTCCGAATAACATCATGTATATAATTTCAGCCTATTACCCGTCAGGTAATAATAACGACACATTTAAATCTGAACTCAACACAATTTTTAATCCTTAAACCTACAAAACCCCAACCACTATTACATATTAGCTGGTGATCTCAACAGTAAACACACAGACTGGGGTAACCCACAAAACAACTCTAAAGGTAAAGCCCTAAAAAACTGGCTGACCTCTAACGAATTAAGGTTCAGATGCAATATGTATGCTTCGGTTTCTCCATCTTACGAAAGAGCTAATTCCTTTCTAGATATTTGCATGGCTGATCACAGAATAGATATTCACAGAGCCAATAACACAATTAACTGCTTGAGATGCATTGATTACGATAGCGATCACTGCGCTATTCAAATCGTGGCAACACAAACTATTTTACTTTGTTAGGCAACCCAATTAAAACCACATTTGACTACAAAAGGACTAACTGGACAAAATTTAAAAAATATCTAAACATGCAACTTCAAAGCAACCCCCTTGTACCAAACGATAGAAACTTGAGCAACACAGAGATTGATCACCATTTGCTTCATTTAAATAATATTGCCTTGGAATCCATAGAAAATAATGTACCAAAAGCAAAAATCATTAGCCCTACTCAATCTCTTGTAAACTTGCCTATCATAAAAAAACTGCTAGCAGAAAAAAGTAAAATCCTTTCACCCATCAAAAAACATAATCGACTGCAAACATACCTACCTCCCACGACACTTCAAGTAGAAAAAGCAAAACTGAAACTTGTAAAAAAACTAATAGATGACAATATTAAGAAACATTTCAATAACCAACTCGAACAGAGACTTACTAGCCTTAAGACTAACGATCCCTCAAAATTTTCCGTTATTAAAAAATCGTTTATAAAAGATAACAATAATACAATCAGTCACATAAATATCCCCTTAAACTCATCCAACATAATCCAAAACGCTGGCTTAGACCGCGACCTTCTGCAAAAAGACTTAGTTAAAAACAACTACGTCATCAACAACAACAAATTTATAAATGAAATAGTCGGGACTCATTTCGAAGCAGTCCATGCTTCAAAAGAAAGTAAGCGCAACAATCCAGTCCACTACCAGGTACAAGAATGTTTCAGAAAGTTTTTGGAAATGAAAACTTTATTCGACAGCACTCGAGCGACCAAAACAAACTTCAATACCAACAAAATAGCCAATAATTTAAATGACGACCAAACGGAAAACTTTTTTGTTAGTTCAAACGACCTTACAGACTAACTAACTATTCTCTAAACTAAAAGGTAAACTATCATCCGGCTTAGATCAAATACCCAATATCATTCTAAAAAATTTCTCCCCAGAACTAATATTAGAATATTGCACTTTATTCAATAATATGTTAAACAATGCCTACTTCCCACCTAATAGGAAAACAGCTAAACTAATTGTGATACCAAAGAAAGATAAGGACAAAAATAACTTGAAAAACCTTCGGCCAATTAGCTTGCTACCAAATATTAGTAAAGTTTTTGAAGTTTTGGTTAACATAAATATAAATAAAGTTACTAAAACCAACAACCTAATTAGCCCTAAGCAATTCGGATTTAAACACAGGCATTCGACTATACATGCCATTAATCTTCTCGTCTCCGAAATAAGCTGGAACTGGAATAAGAAATATGTCACAGGTGCATGTTTCTTTGACCTTGAGAAAGCATTCGATCAAGTATGCTTTCTAGGGTTAATATGTAAGCTCATCAGCTATAAATTCCCTCTCCATCTGATTATACTTATTTATAACATGATATCCGGCAAAAAATTTTCTGTTCATATAAATAATACAAAAAGCAGTCGCGAATTTCACGTAGTAAATGGTCTGCAACAAGGGACAGTAAATGCTCCAATTCTGTTTAATCTTTTCATCCTCGACTTAGTACAAAATATGGACAACATTGTAGCCTTCGCTGACGACATTGTCATTTACCACTCCGACAGAACGATCGACAGCGTTAATAGGAGCCTGCAACTCAAATACAATACTGTTGAGAGTTATACAATAAACTGGCATCTGAAAATAAATATTAACAAATGCGAAAGTATCCTTTTTCGCCCTCCCGTTAATAAATGTAACTCAAACGTTAAAAAAAAATGGAAGGAGTTTAATATAAAATCCAGTGTAGCATATATCCAAATACAGCGCAAGGAGAGAATCAAATATCTTGGTATTCACCTCGATAAGTTTTTATATTTTGATGTTCATATCAACATACAAATCCTAAAAACAAATAGAGCCCTTTATACTTATAAAAAAATGTTTTCTTCAAAACTGCTATATAACAGGCTTAAAATTATCATGTATCAATCGCTAGTGAGATCAATACTTTCATATGGATGTTTAATTTGGTTTAATATCTCTCCTTCATACATGGAAAGACTCAGAAGATTCGAGAGAAGAATTCTCCGATCATGCACATCGCTGCATAGGTCACAGAATAGTAATTTTACCAAATTTATATCTAACTCTAAACTATACGACACGGCAAAAGTTCCCAGAATTGATTGTCACATCATAAATCTAATTAGAAAGAATATAAGTCGCTGCCTATATGATGACAATAACACTTTAATAAGAGCTCCTTTTTACGAAAGTGATGACTACTTTGCATTAGCTATTGCAAACGGATTTGCACCACCAGAATCCTTTCTCTACTTGGACAAAAATGGTTTCATCGAAAACGAAGACAACATCCCAATAATATATCACATATTTAGAAGAGCTAACAACAAAGTAGTCACTTCAAAAATACTCACTGCTGAAAATAAACGATTCGACACATACATCTCGTTTAGAGACAAAACTGAAACCACTTTGACGAAACAGAACTGCTGGTTGCTATTAAATGATAATGATAACTAATTCACTCCCTGACGCAAATGGTCTGATTTCTTGTTCTTCTTTTAACCATTTTATATTATAAAATCATTTATGCATCGTTTTTTTACTTTTTCCTTGCAAGCAAATACAAGCATATACAATATATCTACTAAGTTAAGATATAAATAATATCATTAGTTAATAAAATGTTACTAATTATTGATAGCGAAGTACTCGAGAGCTCGTCTAGAGACACTGTACGTATATAGTATCGTTATACTATTGTTTATTGTGGTAATTAAGTTTATTAATTTTATTCAAATAAACAAATATACCAAAAAAAAAACTGTTGACGCCAGTGGGAGAGGTAAAAATCGGTTAATGACTCAATGCTACACCCCAGTGTTGTTGCTGCTTAACTAACTGATAATACTCTATCCAAAACAGGTTTCATGCTATGATTGTATTCGCTGTAGTTGTTGTGGCCGCGCTGAATGATAACTATATTTTATTAAGCGCAAAATTAGCCATTCATAGTAGACAGAGAATTTCGCATATCACCATAGCTTGTACAATACTTTTGTTCAGCTTACTGTTGCTTGTAAGACTTAGAAGTAATTGAGATAAATGTAGATAAATATTATACATATACCATATATTATATTACAACAATCAGGATGGTGAATGATTGATTCACAGTTGAACGCTCTGAGAAGATCGGTATTAAAGATAAGCGAAATAAAACACAAACACTTTACAATGTGATCGGATAATATAGAATAAACACCTCAGAAGCATTAAATTTTAAAAGAAAGATTGCATGTGAATCCAAACAAAATAGGACAATCTCGCAACTATAGCAGGTACTTCACCAATTTCAACCAAATTAGATTTACATATATTATTACTCTGACGATTAATTCTCATATAATACAATATAATTTTAAACTCCATTTAATTCATTCACTTTCCTATATAAATATCACAATATAGCATAAATGAAAATATCGGAAAAAAAACTTCGCACATATTTTGCCTACAAGGCATATTGTTTAAATGAGTTTTAACTACCTCCTCGAGTGAGCGGCACTATGGATTAAAACAAAAAAAAAAAATGAACAAACAGTGAAAAAAAGTGTATTTATTGACAACAAAAAAAAAAGTGCAGTGTCAAAGTGAACAAAAAAAAATTTTTTTTATATATACACATGCTTTTGGTGCAGTGACCACAACAACAAAAAAAAAAAAAAAAAAAAAATATATATATATACATATGCTTTTGGTGCATAATTAACAGTGCAGTGACCCAAAAAACAAAAAAAAAAAACGGGCGCGAAACCAAAAGACAAAAGCAATAAACGGGCGCGCAACTTAAAAACACAGTATACACAATAACATAAATAACAAGTAAGGAAGGGCTAAGTTCGGATGTAACCGAACATTTTATACTCTCGCAAAGTCAAATGGTATACTCGTTTGAGATTTCTTTGTGGATTGACTGATATTTTCGGTAGAAGGTCAACTATAGGCACTGGGATCCACATATTTAGTACTTAGGGGTTTGAACAGTTTCGGTTCGATTTAGACAATTTTTGGCCGCAAGGTGGCATAATTTAATTGCATTATTCACGCAAAGTTTTACCCCGATATAATCATTGTTACCTGATTTGCATAGTGGAAAGTGAAAGAATCAGATGGAATTAAAAATGGTGTTATATGGGAAATAGGCGTGGTTGTAATCCGATTTCCCATATTCGCACTATGACATAGAAATATAAAAAGAACGTTATACACCGAATTTGGTTGAAATCGGTTAGGCAGATTCCAAGATATGGGTTTTCACCTAAAAGTGGGCGGTGCCACGCCCACTGTCTAATTTTGAACGCGGTTTCTATAAGGTTATCTTATACCATCCCAGAGATAAAATTTAATGTCTCTGGCGTGTTTCGTGCTTGATTTTTCGCGCTTTTAGTAGTTTTTAACAGTACCGTTATATGGGGAGTGGGCGGAGTTGCCACCCGATTTCAACTATTTTCACACCGTCAATAGAAGTGCTAAAAACATTTGCTTCCAGTGAATTTTGTTATTATAGCATTAGCGGTTTAGGAGATATGCACATTAAACCTATTAGAGGCGGGACCACGCCCACTTAAAAAAAAAATTCAGCTGCAGATGCCCCTCCCTAATGTGATCCTGTGTACTAAATAACAGTCTTGTATCTTATTGCGGAGCTTAGTTATGGCAAGTTATTGGTTTTTGATTAATGGCATTTTGTGGGCGTGGCAGTGGTCCGATTACGCCCATCTGCAATACCAACCGTCTCACGGTACCAAGAAACATGTCTACCAAGTTTCATAAAGATATCTCAATTTTTACTCAAGTTAGAGCTTGCACGGACGGACGGACGGACGGGCAGACAGTCACCCGGATTTCAACTCGTCTCTTCATCCTGATCATTTATATATACATAACCCTATATCTAACTCGATTAGTTTTAGGTGATACAAACAACCGTTAGGTGAACAAAACTATTATAATCTGTAGCAACAGGTTGCGAGAGTATAAAAACAAAACAAACGGGCGCGAATTTTTAAACAGAAAGCGCGGATAAACAAACAGCACAAGGAGGTAGCTAGCTGGAACACAGGAATAGGAACAAAACGCAAAAGGCACAAAGGCAACATACACACATACACCCTCCAAAAAATACCCTACAGAATCAAAGTGAGCGTATTTATTTCACTTTTATTTATTTGAGCACATACATATATTTGTTCGGAAAATACAGTTTATCTTTAAATAAACTTTAAATTATATATGTATCTACATACATATATTGTACAATATATAACATTTTTTGCTTATATACGCTTACCATCGTATATTTAAATATACAAAATTCAAAAAAATACTAAGAGCTATATATACCATATATTGTATATTTATTTCATATGTATTAAAAATTGAAATTTAGAAACTGCAAACTATATGGTACATACGTGACAAATACAAATTTGCACATTAAAATATTTACCTATAGCCAAGTGCAGACGGTAAACTACCTGCTCATTATCAATTCTCTGTTCTCGCTTTATTCGTACCACGAAAATAATACGCATATTCACCATATACATACATACGGCACACAATCTGCCTATGCTTATACATATACTCTATATACATTAGGTCAATTCGATATGGAAATTTTATAAAATTATTGAAAAAATTACATATTATTTCAGAAATAAATAGAAAATAAATAAATTATTAAAAACACAATACAAAAAAAAAATATATTACCAACAACATACTTATATACATACATATGTATACATATATTGGTATATACAATTTTATAATATTTTCAAAGTCCTCATAGGCAATTATCCGGCAATACCCCTTGTAACAAACAAGCAGGATTGCGTAGCAAAAAAAAATACTAAAAGCATATTGATCTCTTCAACGAGCTCTCAATTGCATTAGAAAATATACATACATACGCACAAACAATCCGTGCATACTTATGTACAAAGTGTATTGATCTCTTCAACGAGCTCTCAATTTCACGAGCACATAAATATATACTAACAAGTCCGTGTATTAGGGTGTACCTAAAAACACCAATATAAGGACATAAAAGTATTGTTAAATTAAAAGTGCGATTCTTAATAATTAAATTAAGAAAATTTAAATTACACTCACAACAAAATATTTAAAATAAAATACAAATTAAAAAATTTATTTCGTATTTAAATATTTATCTAGTCCGAAAAAAACTCGTATACAAGTATACGTAAAAGAGTATTCGGTATTAATTATCATTTATTGCTGCGTTTAAATCAGTTTACACTGAGGATTTTAATTAACTTTGACACATATAGGAATAAATAACATAACAAAAATGGTTAATGACGATAAAAATCAAATTACACCTGCAGAAGCTACACGCGCAAGACAGGTTATAACAAAGCAAATAAAAGGCAAAAATATTTGTGCCACCAAATTCATTTCTGAGAGTGACAGATTAACACGATACTGCACTCGATTTTCATCTTCACCTCTGAATCGTTATTGGAAATAAAAAAACAAAATATTGACAATTTTTGGACTCGTCTCCAAACGGCTCATGACGCCATAGTAGATTATGACAATTCAGATCAACCACACGATTTTAAATCATCGGCTTACGCACTATACGAAAACTGCTTAGACCAGTACGAAGAAACAAAAGCTATGATTTCTGATCAATTAAAGCTAATAAAAGCGATTGCACCTACTCCACATCCGAGAGTAGAGCTGCCACAAATTCTAAGTCAAGAGGCAAGTTCAGGCATCCATCTCGAGGTGCCCGCATGTGACACAGAAATATTTTATGGAGGTTATGAAGAATGGCCCTCCTTCCAGGACATGTTCACTGCCGTTTACATCAACCATTCAAAATTAACAAAAGCGCAGAAATTGTATCACCTCCGATACAAAACAAAAGGTCAAGCAGGCGTCATAGTCAAACAGTTCGCACTAAATGACGACAATTTCAATTTGGCTTGGGAAGCTCTTAAATCAAGATTCGAAAACGAAAGAATATTGGTCGATAAACAAGTAACGACACTAATAAACTTGCCTAAAATTCAAAAAGAAACAAGTGAGGAATTTGTTAGACTACAATCCACTGTTTCTAAAACCAAAAACCAAAATGCCGAAAATTGCGAAAAGACACCAAGTTGCTCAAAGGCATTAAAAACTCAAACGCTACACAGTGAAATACAAAACAGGGTATTACTACCCACAGCAGTCATCTCCATCGAACACCGAGGAGAGCTGTTTAAACTCAGGGCCTTAATAGACCAAGGATCACAACGATCTTTCATAGCGTCTAGGGCACAAAATAGGCTACAACTGCCAACAAAACAAGCCAACTTTGAAATCACGGGAATGGGCGGAAGAGTAGTCCAAAACTCAAATAAAATCTGCCCCATTACCCTAATTTCCCCCCAAGCGGATAAGAGAATTAAAGCAGAAGCTATAGTCTTACCGCAACTAACAAATATGCTTCCAAGCTATCATATAAATAGCAAGCATTGGCAAAAGGTTTCACACCTAAACGTAGCAGATCCCAACTTCAACACCCCCGCTCAAATAGACATTCTATTAGGCAGCGATCTCATACCTCAGATAATACTCGAGGGTGTTGAGAAAATTTCAAACAAACTATTGGCACAAAATACTATTTTTGGGTGGATCCTAAGTGGACTAGTTTCGGAACCAGTTACCACCATGACCACTCAGGTTGAGGAAATCTCAAACGAATACCTCAATTCACGATTGAAAAAATTTTGGGAGTTAGAAGAACTCCCCCCCATATCAATCACAACCCCTAAAGATCAGTATTGTAAAGACTTCTACAAAGCCACAACTACTCGATCAAATAATGGCCGGTACGTCGTACGACTACCACCAAAGCCACAAACTTCCAACACTTTACAAATTGGCACAAAAAACCATGTGAGAGTTTGTTCTGACAACCCCAGTGTTAAAAACACAAATATCTATAATTCAACCAAATCATCGAGATTTATTACTAAGTATTCGAAAAGAAAATTTGTTGTACACTAATTTCCTTAAATTTGGAAAGGGCAGTACAACATAAAAATACAGGGGATCCAATGGAATGCGATATCTGATCAGCTTTCATATCGTACTGAATCAATATCCGCGTTATCCGCAATAACATTTTTGACCCCGCAGGATGGCTTTCGCCAATTATGATACAAGCGAAAATCCTAATTCTTCTTCACTTAGAAAAATGGTCACAATCCTCAAACAATCTTAACGATATCAGAATCTACCGATTCTTGGCCACAATCGCCCACTTCCATACATAATATCGTCCGCAACATACGAGTAATTGTCATAAAATGTCCAAAAATCGACACTTCTCTTACTATAGTGCCTCATAGTTGCCTAAATTTTCATAATCAAATACAATTCAAAATTAAAGTTAAGGAATCACCATACTTGCAATGTGATACAGTGAAGCACCCAGACTTACAAAAAGCAAAGGTCGCACTTTTCGCATCTATCTAAGCGCTAGCGGTAGTTTATGGGAAACACTTGTAAAAGTTGAAAATCTCACTTCAAAAAAGTGAGCGAAAATCACAAATCTCACTCTCGCAAGATCCCTCTTCAAAGGTTTCAAAGGAGCACCCATTCTGGCCATATCTGAGCCAGGCGTGGAGTCGCTAACCGTAATAAACCGATGGTAAAGAAATTTTAAACAAACAATACAGATAATAAAATTATAAAAGAAACAACCGCAATACAATAAGTATGAAAAGCACATACAACCTCAAAACCCGCAAAATTAAGTTACATATCTTTTGCACGCACAGCAAAATGCATACCGAATATGCCTTCTGCCCATACAGGTAAATATGGATATTACTTTATCACCATGTATGCCGCGTCCTCGGCTACTCAACCAGCAGTACGCCGAAATACATGCAATATAAGCATATACGTGTAATACTAGGCAAAATATTCGCCTAGGGGGCCCAGGATGTTTAAATGAGTTTTAACTCCCTCCTCCAAGTGCACCGCTCTACTCGGGAAAAACTGACACACCTTAATGAAACTCACCACACCTGATGACACCACACAGGACAACACAACATACCATTCTCATTCGCTATATATCATTCGCTTATCGTCTACGGGCCTGAGCGCCACATCAACTTTCCGCTTTTTAGCATTTCGATTCGCTAGCGATCAGTTCTCCGAGCACCCGTATCAATCGACTCCTTTTTTCCTTAATAATTGTGCCAACGGTGAGTGAAGTTAAAATTAACTTAATAAGTAAATAATTACATATAAAAGTGGTCTAAATTGAAAAACAGTTTTCCAAACCCCCACATACTGAATTAAGAACCTCGTGCCTATGGCTGACTTAATCCCGAAGATATCAGTCAATCTGTAAGACATATTAATGAAGTGCATATGTCGTCCAGGATATAGCCAAAAATAATATTTCAATAATAATAAATCGCATTGAATGTATGAATACTGTTTGGTCAGAAGTATGACACTGTGCAAAATCGGGGGACCGTGACCATGAATTAGGCCATTCATTTCTGTGAGAGCACCGCTTAGGCATATGCACACAAATTCTTATATCCACATACAAATGTTACGGTTTTCTATGATTTGTACATAATTGCATTTTTTATGTTCTTACTTTTCGCTTTGCAAGTAAGAGTAAAAGAAATTGAATGTAAACTTAAATTAATTAAATTCAAAATTGTTAATTGGGCATTAATCTATTTTTGGACTGGAACACAATTTGGCGACCATGACAGGACTATGTATCCTACATTTAATATTTCGATCAAAGAAAGCCAATAGATTAATATCTAATTTTAATTTTTAATAAGTTTCATTTCGTGTAAATTCTGGCAAGAGCTGGCTCTGCGTTTGTTCAACCACACGAAATCCGCCTACACTATTGTCTGATGAAGTGTATCGGTATCCAACAACCTAAATTTTCGAATCATGCAGATTGTTGTGCCCGGGAAACATTCTGTGTAAGCGCAGATAGCAAATCTTGCCACATATCATCGTAGTAGCCGCTGTAACACGTGGTTTTCAACATTCGTTCGAGACTTTTTCTCATCGACATCTGTCGAAGTTACCGACAGTTCTTCAACTCGTCAAAGTCACAGTGAGAGTATACGGGACATTTTGCAGTACGGTTTCATCGGGTTGCAGATCTGCTTTTGCTACATCTACAACAACAACATCATATTCTTCATTACTCAGGTATTCGTATATATTTTATTTTGTGCCTTAAAAAGCCTAATAACAGTAGAGCCAATATGCCAAACGTGGCTGATGAGGAACCATCACCTTTGTCCTCGCTAATTCAAACGCGTTTAACGATTCTTAGCAACCTACATAGTATAAAGCAACGAAATGCTTGTGAAAAAGGCGATGGTGATACGCATGTTCTCGAATGTCAATTACAAATTGTTGAGCCTTTTTCAACATATTTGCGACGTTCAGAACAATATTGAAGCTCTTTCTCCGTCAGACAAATCAAGAGCTGAAGTTAAAGAGAAGTACATTTCAACAAAATTCAAAATACTTTCTTTACTCCACCCCAGAAACTGTGTTTCTGAGTTGAACACTAGCATGTTCAACGCAACGACATTTGGATATACTAGTTAGCATAATTGATTGCCGTCGCTCAAATTGTCAAAACTTGACAGCAAATATTCGGTATATAAACGCTTTTTCCGCACCTTTTGCAACATTGTGCACGATGACCCAACAATGCCGAAGGTGGACAAATTTAATTATCTTTTGAACTGTCTTTCAGGTCACCCAAGAAAATTACCCGAAGGTATACAACGGCTCAAAGAACGATACGACAATAATGTATTGAGTTTTCAAGATCACATAACATCGCTTTTTAACACTCCAGTTATGAAAAGATCTGACGCAGCAAGTCTACATAATATCATCGACACAGTTACAGCGCTGCGAGGCTCGGTACTTTCGTTGGGCTCAGAAAGTGACATAATGAATTAAATGATAATTCATATCGTCTTAACTAAAATTGATTCTGATTTAAAATTGACATACAATCAAAAGCAAGAGTTTGACTACTTGCCATCATGGGACGATTGCTACAAGTGGTTAAATCGGTACTGTCAGTATTTAGAAACTTGTTCAAACGGGGAAAACTCAAAGGTAACACAGCGAGATTGAAAGCTACTTGATACGAAAAATGCAAATTCATTCATTATCGTGATGTCAAACTGTATACATTGCAATAATGCAAAACATAGCCCAAACAATTGTCCTTCATTTCTACAGTTATCAGCTAAAATGCGCTTTGATTGGGTGAAGCAAACCGGTGCTTGCATCAATTGCTTACGCAAGGGACACACATATCTAAATGCCCATCGAAATCTCGTCTCCGTAGGTCATCAATCGCACCACTCTCATTTCCATTTCGCCACCGTTGGAGCTACAAATTATCCATTTGTACAAAAGTTAGAACCGAAAGAGAAAGCCCAAACACCTATGCCATTTACTTCGTCGAATCCATCGCATCATTCACCAACCAATCCATCAGTTTCACTAATCGCATGCACACGTAAAAGAGCGATAATACAAACAGCCTTAAATTACATACAAAAGCCATTTACTTCGTCGAATCCATCGCATCATTCACCAACCAATCCATCAGTTTCACTAATCGCATGCACACGTAAAAGAGCGATAATACAAACAGCCTTAAATTACATACAAAAGCCATTTACTTCGTCGAATCCATCGCATCATTCACCAACCAATCCATCAGTTTCACTAATCGCATGCACACGTAAAAGAGCGATAATACAAACAGCCTTAATTTACATACAAAACAAATTTGAAGTGATGCAGCCAGCTCGTGCGCTATTGGATTCATGTTCCGAATTAAATTTCACACCGAGGAGACAGCGAAGCGGCTGCAGCTTAAAAGGTTTTCCTCACATCAGGAAATCTCGGGTATTTCAGACATTCATTCTAATTCAAAGTATGCAGTAAATGCGAAAATCAAATCTCGTATCGGAGATTTTACTTATATATCGCAATTTGCGATAACTAAGCAGATCACAACACAAATACCTAGTAGTTTAATCAACACTTATAAATGGGATATTCCTGTAAACCTTCAGCTTACGGATCCCTACTTCTACAAACCGCAACGTATTGATTTATTGCTCAATGCAGAAATATTTTTTAAAAACCTTTAACCAGGCACTTTCTCCCTTGGAAAAGGCTCACCACGCCTTCAAAACAGCAAATTAGGGTGGATTGTAGATGGTAATTTTTAAACGTTTTAGAATTCCCGCCCATCCATTTGTAATATCACACTAAATTCAAATCCATCTAACATCGATTCGATTCATCAACGCTTTTGGGAAATTGAAAATTTCCCTGAAAACACATGAACATTGTCCGAAGAGGGACGTTTATGCAAAAAACATTTCATTCAAAACGTTCAAGTGAAAAATGATGGACATGTACAAGTTCGGTTACCATTTACGGTTTCGCTTATAATATTAGGCAACTCTTTCTACAATGTCAGGAAGAGGTTTCTTGCTCTTGAACGACGTCTAACAACAATTTATTAAAAGATATGTATGCAGATTTCATAAAAGAATACATTGAACATGGTTGCTCTCATTTTATGGAGAAACGAACCCTATGAGCCATTACAGTTGTTTCAACTGTAACTTACGGTGTGGCTTCTGCACCATTCCCCGCTATGCGCAGTTTATTTCATATTGCTGACGTCAAAAAAGATGCCTTTTCATTAGCATCGTCTGCTACTCGTGAAAGTTTTTATGTTGACGATTTGTTAACTGGTGCAGAAAGCACAGACCATTTACAAAAATTAAAAAAGTTCTTTGTTCTCATGGTCTTTCTCTTACTAAATGGCACTCGAATTCTACACGATTATCTGACGCATCTTATAATGAAGTCATAATTAAAACAATTGAAGAAAACATTACCAAAGCTTTAGGTACGTCGTGGAAACCTTTAGCTGACACCCTTTGTTATCGCTATGAGTTACCAGATATGCAGGCAGTCACTAAGCGATCTGTTTTATCTATTATCTCCAAAATATTTGATACCCTCGGTGTATTGGCAAAATATTAATGCAAGAAATTTGGATTCGCCGATTAGATTGGGATGAAACAGTACCACCCGATCTACATAACATTTGGTTGCATATTAAAGTCATGTACAAACAACATCCAATTCTGCTTATGATTTTTATGATTTGTTGTATGTTGCATTTATGTACCTTCTAAGATAAAACACACCTAAAAAAAACGTGACTTATTGCGAAATCTAAAGTAGCGCTTATTACAGCACAATCGATTCTTCTTTAGGAGCTATGTGCAACACTGTTACTGAGTAGAACTTGGCAAAAAACTAAGGAGAAGTTATTGACATTCAGCACTAACATTTATTTTTGAACTAACTCAGAAATAATGCTGAAGTGGTTCAACAGTCATTCGGCCACATTTAACTGTTTTGTTACCAATCGAGTCTCTGAAATTCAAGAAATTTCAGCTGGAATCAGCTGGAAACATGTACCAAGTACGCAAAATCCTGAAGACATTGTTTCACGTAGCTGCAGCGCTCAAGATCTTGTAGATACAGTTTGGTCTGGCCCAGAGTTTCTAATGAAAAATTTGTCAGAATGGCCTGTAAGCAAGAAGGAAGCTAACATTAAAATCCACGACATGGAACAATGAAAAGGAATCAACTTCAAGTGTAGAAAAAGCAGCAACGAGGGAAATGTTATCAACGTCATTACCAACAACTGTTTATTGCACCACCGATTACTTCGCATAGTTGCATAAATTTTTCGTGTTTTCAATGATACTTCATCTACTGGTAGAGGAACTTGAGCCGACTTGGTGGAGAATCATCAAAGCTATTCAACAGATCGAATTCACGGAAGAAATTGAAAAACTTAAAAAACAACAACAAGTTAAATCGTTCATACAAAAGCTGACTCCTTTTCTACATCCAATGAATCTTAACGGAGTAACAGTTTCAGTGCTCAGAGTCGGTAACCGTTTGTCAAAGGCACCAATTCTTTCCTACTATAACTTTATACTTTGTCTAAAACGTTTTTACAGCGACAACGCCACAAATATTATACATCTAGCCAAATTGAAGGATCTTCATCAACAGTTCTTCAATAATGCGGTTACTGATGACATCACTAATGATAGCACCAACACTGGTTTCGAATTTTGATTTATTCCGCCTCCGGCTTCGCATTTTGGTGGTCTATGTTAGGCGGCAGTAAAATCGATGTAATCCATTTTGATAAAAATCATGTCAAATGAACACCTGACATATGAAGAACTGCAGACCATTGTGGTTGAAGTTGAAGCTATCTTAAACTCTCGCCTGCTGCCACCTCTTTCAAATGATCCTAACGATGGCGAAGCGTTAACCCCAGATCATCTATTGATCGGAACGTCATTACTGTCGATGCCAAACAAAGCCATCAATATCAACACTGTATCTTCGTTAACGCAATAGCAACGGGTGACGTATCTAAAGCAGCGTTTCTGGGACTTATGGGAATACGACTATATTCTTATCCTACAACAATGCTCCAAGTGGTTGAAGCCGGAAGCCAACATCAAAATTGTTCAAATGGTCATGATCCATGAAGCCAACTTTCCTCCACAACAGTGGTCACTTGGCAGAATTATCGACATCGCTCCTGGTTCAGACGGCAAAGTGAGTGTTGTAGATATCAAAACTATAAAAGGGATTATACGGAGAGCAGTCCATAAAGTTGCACCATTACCTATTTCGGATTGAAATGCAAGCATTTCAATGAGGCCAGCATGTTTGGTCAAAAGTATGGCACTGTGCAAAATCGGATGACTGTGACCATGAATTAGGCCATTCACCTCTGTGAGAGCACTGCTTAGGCAAATGCACACAAATTCTTACATTTATATACATATGTTATGTTTTCTATGATTTGTACATAATTGCATTTTTTATGTTCTCACTTTTCGCTTTGCACTTTGTAAGCAGGTACATATAATATATACATATACACACACAAAAATTCATATTTTCATACCTACACCCATGTATAAGTATATACGCACATGCTTACATACAAGTGGGTACGTAGGTAATACGAAAATAGGCACAAGACGGGATAAAAACCCGTGCTAGCATAATATTAATCACATTATTATTAGAGCATTAGGATTGTTAAGAGTAATAGAAATTGAATGTAAACTTAAATTAAATAAATTCAAATTGTTAATTGGACATTAATCTATTTTTGAGCTGGAGCAAATACTTTAAAAGTAATGTCTTAATTGTTAATTAAATTGAAAAAATTTCTCACCTTCCTAGATTCAACACGGAGGGGTTTTGAAGATTTCTGCATTCCACCTAAGCGCAATCTTCTCATTACTCCGGTGTTAATAAAAACCAGATGCTGCCAATAATAACTGTAATATATTAAAAAGCAAAAACGTTTATCAACTTTAAAAAATTAGAATATTTAAAATAACAGTGGCTACATTTAGGTGTAACTCAATTTTATTAACTTGGTTGATGATTGTAAAAGTAGAACAGCTGTATATTAATTCGTCACCAATTTATGAAAAAAGTAACACTTCAAACATCAATTCAAAATTTTCTAAATAATGATTTAGTTAATTATATAAATGTGTCATTTAACACGTAAAAATTTGCTGTATATTTTTCACAACGCAAGTGCTTGTCGCCCGAATATGTTTTGGTATGTATTTCACTAAGAGTACATATTACATAAATCACATCTTTAATAATAATTAACATAAATCGCATCATATATAATAGCCAACATCTGCTAACACTAGAACTACGAAGATTTACCATATATCTATTTCAAATAGGTCTCTCTCTCTCTCTCTGAAAATTTGAAGCGTAAGAACAATATAATCTATAATATTATTCTATACAAAAATTTAATAAAAATCATGACATTCTCGTAAAATATTTAATAGGAATAAAGAGGAAATGGTATAAATAAATGATGCAACCGGCCATTTTAACCGGTTCGTAGTTTTAGTGTTAAAAACAAAGGAAGGGTTAAAGTGTAATCAAACATTTTATACTTTCGCAGCTTTTCGAGATTCAAAAGCGGGGAAATATTTTCAGGTGCTAGCAAAACTTTACATTAATACCTGAATGTAACGTTAGAATTCAACATTCATTATTTCACGAAACCGGTAATTAGGGTCCGATGCCCAGTAGTTTTTTCGCGTGCCATTTCAAGTTTTTGTTTTTTTAAGTATTTTAAATTTTTAAATATTAACTTATTCAATTCCAAATGCGGTAATTCGAATCGCTAATTTTAATAACTTTTAAGCTTGTTGTTTAAGGAAAATATTTTCAGGTATGGGCAAAATTTTAAGAACTCAACATTCACCTTGATTGAATTACAATAAATTTCGAATGAAATATTTATTTTATATTGAATAAGAAAAGTACTATGGAAAAAAATAGTGAGCGTAAATCGCTTAATATTGTGTTTACTACGTTGAAGTGTAGTAAACCCAAATGCTAGTATCCGTTCCATAGACAATAGATATTTCCAAAATATTTGCAACAATAAATATCTAGTGTGTGTGTAATGGAGAAAGTAAGTAATATTATTTCCAATACTACAAAAGTGATGTTTTCCCAAAAAATAAGGCGGTACATGCATTTGGTATTTGATGACACACATCTGCTATTCCTTCGTAGTATATGGTAGTATTGGTACCATATGTCTGTCACAGGTATTATTATCATTCTCCATCATAGACCCCCAAATTTCTTAGGTAAAACATAAAAAAAATTCAATAAAAAAAAATTATAATTCAATTTATAGAATTATAGGAATTCGATTTGTCTCCAGGAACGGCCTGTTCCTTGCAACTTTGCTCCACTTGTCGCCTCCACGTATTGGCTGGTCTCCCTTGAGGATTCCAGTCTAATGCTGTTCTTGTAATGTCGTCTTGTCGATCCATTTCCGTTTACGGCGACGAATTTCAATGTGAACAGGTTTTTGCTTGGCCTCGGTGCAAAGACCATTATTACTTATAACATTAGACAAGAAAATCTTGAGAGACAGCGGTTAAAGAAGGATTGCAGTGTTTGTAGAACGCATGCTGTTAGATTCCATGTTTCACTAGTGAACGTATAATATTGGATATAAAAATGTGCGATATCGATCACCGAATTGTATCACTTAAAACTATTCGAGGCAGATATAGAGTTATACATTTATAAATTATCAGGATGGCGAGACGAGTTGACATCTGATTGGATGTCTGTCCTTCCGTGTAAGCAATAACTTGAGAAAAAGTTAGACTCCTTGGCACACAAGACGGGTAATATGTATATTTCATAAATTGACGGATATTTTCGATAAAAAGTTCGCAATACGAACTAGTGTCCACATTATCGGTATCTAGGGGCTAGAAAAATTGTAGTCCGATTTAAATAATTTACGTGGCGTGTAATAGTTCAATTCCGTTCTTCTGCAATACTAACCATCCTTTGGTGCCAAGAAACATGTGTACCAAGTTTAATCAAGACATCTAATTTTTCATTAAAGTTATCACGCGTGACCCGACGAGAGGCAGGGGAGACGGGGGTGATTCGAACTTTGTTTTTAACGTTGTGGTTACCGATATAGCGCATTTTTGCGAGCTTGTACAAAAAAAAGCAGTTACGTACATTATCACAAACTGGAAAAGTAATGTAATATGAGTCGGCATAACCGCTGCCAATCGAGCCAATTATACTTTTCTAGCGCGTTTTCTTGGCGTTAGGGTACTTGCACATGTACACCATAGCAAAATTTCTCTCCACTACGAATGTCAGCAGATGCTTCCTTTGTCGTTTAGAAAACTCTGAGCGAAATACATACGCGTCAATTGCAAAAATACATTTAACATTAGCAGAGACGTTGACGTTTCCAGAATGAGAATTTACGACTTTGTTTGAAGTTTTTCGTGTGCCCAGAATGTTGTGTTTTGTGTTTCGACCAAGAAATTGATTCGCTAAAGGCTAAAGCAATTTTGTGAACATACTGTTGAAGGGTTGTCCTTGAGGTGAGGTGAAAAATTCAATTTACAAACAAGTTTGCATAACATTCTGAAAATATTCGTGACTCAGAAGGGCCAGTAAAAAAGAAACTGGATTAGTAGTTGGTAATTTTTTGAACACTTTTATAAAAAACTGAGTTTTTGCCGTGGTGTTATCGTATGCGTAAAATCTTCCGCAACTCTTAAATGAACTATCAATGAAAAATCTGATATGTTAAAATTTTACAGTCATTTTGCTGCTAAATCTCATAGTTTGCTAATAAACAAATAATGAAGGAAAATGTGTGTTAAAAAATGTTTTAAAGAGGCAATCAATTAAAGATCGCGCGATTTTACCGATCGGAATTTTCCTATCAATAGCGGAAAATGTCGTCTTCTCCTGGATCTTTTGGTGGAACATTATTAAAATTTTTTCATTCCTCAAAATTGTGGAAGTCGGTGATGAGAAAAATAACATACATGCGCATGCTTTCATTTTCGAAATTTTCTGATTACTGAAATATGAATAATCGCAAGATTTTGTTTGTTAACATGCACGCGTGCACTGAATTAGCCAAGAAATTGGATTTCCAGCAAAGAACGTAGATTTATAGAGAAGGTTCATAAATTAATTTCTTAATTTACATTTCAAATCTGTCAGCGACTATTCTTTTGCTTTTTTTCTGATAACAAAACCGATAAAATTGGTTTCAATGACACCCAAACCGATGTAATTTCTGTTTCGAACTACTACATTTTTTTATCAGTTTCAATTCTGATTCCGACAACTATCAGATTCTACAACACCCCCTAATATCTTCCTTTAAACTTTTACGTTGTTTTCTTCCTCCAATAAAATAAAAGCTAAAATAGCAAAACTCATTGTAAACTTTAGTAGACTTTATTCAGTACTAGCCGACCCAGTCCACGCGTTGCTGTGGCGGCTAAGGTATACATTAATTAAAAACTATTCAATACAGTAAAGTTGTATTTATGAATAAAAACGAAAACGTTATATCCGGTGTAATAGTCCAAGGCGTTAAAATTTGAACATTAGTTCCAAATTTGAAAATGATTGATCCACATTTTTTTAGACTTGTTATTAAACACAAATAAACATAAGATACTATAACATTTTTAATTTGATTAATTTTATATTAAAGTTTGTAAAAAATTAGTATTTTTTTTTTGAATTATTAGTTGACAACGTTTGAGATAATGAAAGAGGGTAGATGATTCTTACATTTTAACAATAATATTTATAGTTTTTAATTATTAATATTTCCAAATTCAATTTAATTCAGCTCTTTTGTATCGTACATTCTGATAGTATCACTGCAAAAAGTGGTAAGAGAACAATTTCTCTAATAAATTTTTCAATCAAAGTGGTAACTACAATAATATTTTCTGTAATCCTTTTGATTACTAAACGTGTGCCGTTGCATAATTAAGTTGGATTAAAATTACGCTGAATAATAATTGATCCTGGGTATATAATTTACGTTTTAATTTTCATCAACAACAGTTACGAATGATTTACATCTGATAGTCTGACAATAACTGTTGTATCTGGAAACATTAAGATTCGCACTAGGGGTAGAGGTCAGGCAACTTCCTCCCAGGCGTATCCCCAAAACCACGGACTGGGCCACCTTTAGGGATACACTTGAAATAAATGACAAAAGGAGGGGGCAGCTGGACGGCTTCTGGACTGGAGAGCAGATTGTCTGCGCTAAATCAGTCCATTATAGAGGCATATAATAGTAGGCTCTGGCTAGGGGCAAGACCGACACAGTACTAGCAATTAAAAGACCGAATGGGACCTATACGTCCAGCGCGGAGGAAAGAGCCACGGCCCTTCTACTTCCGCACTTCCCGGAGACAACTCGAGAAGACCTAATTCGACCCAGGGTCAAACGAAAGCCATCTCGCTTGGATTGTACAATCGCAAAACAGTTCTTCACTGCGGACTCCATCAAGTGAGCTGTGGCCTCCTTCGAAAAATATAAGTTTCCTGGTGCGGATGGCATCCTTCCAGCTTTTATGCAACGGGGGGGCTAGGTCTTACTGCCCCACCTTGTTCGGCTAATAAGGGATTGCTTGGCGCTGGCTAAATCCCAGAACCTTGGCGCACTGCAAAGGTGATCTTCATACCCAAGGTAGGAAGGAAAGCCTATTCGTTGGCAAACTCCTTTAGACCAATAAGTCTAACTTCCTTCCTACTAAGAATTATGGAAAGGATCATTGATTACGAAATAAGATCGAAGGTGCTGAAGGTGCTGCGCCGCAACACGTGATGCAGCATGCTTACAGAGCAGGCAGATCAATACTGCTCTGTATCAGCTAACCCCAGAGATCCGAAGTTCGTTAGACGGGGGTAAGGTGTTGTTATGCACCTTCCTTGACATCGAGCTTTTGACAATACGTCTCACGAGAGAGAAAACGGGTGTGGCGGTTCCGGTGAGCAGATGGATTGAAGAAGTACTGTGCACCAGGATTGCTGAAACCACAGTAAGCGACACTAGGATTCATCTTGGCATAACAAGAGGCTGTCCACAGAGTGGAGTGATATCCCCCCTACTTTGGAGCCTAGTTATGGACGACCTTCTCGAGCTGCTAACTAATAACGCAATCCGCTGTCAGGGATATGCGGACGATATTGTTATATTAACTAGGGTAAATTCGCAGACACTCTCTGCGATATTGTACAAAGGGGATTGAGGCTGGCAAAGGAATGGTGTAGTGAGGTTGGCCTAAATATCAAAACCTCCAAAACTACAATCATACCGTTTACCAGACGCAGGTTGCTGCCAGGCTTCAAAAACCTATCCTCCGGAGCTGGAGATGGCCAACACCGTCAAGTACCTAGGCCCCTCGCTGGATTCCACTCTACGGTGGAAACAGCATGTGGACCTGACCTTAGCAAAAGCAACGAAAGCGCTCATGGTGTGCAATTGACTTGCTGGGAAATCATGGGGCTGCCACCCAAGGATCATCAGATGGTTGTACACCGTGATTGTGAGACCGATCATAACATATGGAGCGGTGGCATGGGTTTCCAAAGCATCGCAGACCTCGGTAGGACTTCGACTATCGAAGCTGTAACGACTTGCCTGCATCTGCGCGTCGGGCGCGATGCGTACGTGTCCGACTGCAGCACTGGAAGTAATGCTGGAGCTAACACCGTTACATAAAGTGATCGAACAGACGGCCAAACAGACCTTGCTTCAAATCTCAGCAGAAATGTTTAGCAAAGGGAAGGTAATCTCGTCCCAGCAGATGAAGGCCCTAAGTGACGCAATGTCACTGGTCCTTCTTCCAAGGGACAGCATTACCAAAACAGTAGGCTTCACTAGGAAGTTCAAGGTTACCCTTGACAGTAAGGCTGAATGGAACGACTCCACGCTGGACCTACTGCTAAGGCACAGCACTATCAAGTGGTACACCGACGGCTCGAAAACGGCGAAAGGATTGGTGCAGGGGTCGCAGGACCACGCACCAAGCTCTCCATTCCCATGGAAAGTTTTCCTAGCATATTTCAGGCGGAAGTATATGCTATAAGTCGGTGTGTAGAGATGAACCTCCAACGCGACTATCGCAATAAAAGTATCGCTATACTCAGCGATAATCAGGCGGCACTTAAAGCGATCTCGGCTTTTGAGGTCAAATCGCTACTAGTGCAGGAGTGTATAGAACGGCTGAACAGCCTATCAAGTCTCAATAGAGTGCACCTCATCTGGGTGCCTGGTCACAAGGATATAGCAGGAAATGAACTGGCTGACGAGTTGGCCCGCTCTGCAGCCTCTACAAACATGGTAGGACCAGAACCGTGCGTAACGGTTGGTCCATATACCATTAAAAAGCGGCTTCGTAAAGAGGAAAGAGCAGGCAGGGAGAGACATTAGCAACATCTCCAAGGCATGCGCCTTGCCAAGTGGCTAATGGGGGGTTATAACCTCAGACGGTTTAAAACCGTAATCAATCTCCCGAGGAACAAATTTCGGCTACTGGTCGCGTTCTACACCGGACATTGCAGGCTCAACAAGCATTTATTTAACATGGGCTTGGTCTCCTCTGCAAACTGCCGGTTCTGCGACATGGAGTCGGAAACCCCAGAACACCTGCTAGTGGACTTCACAGCAGTCTGCAGACGCAGAGTTAAGGCCCTGGGATCCATGTTTCCAAACAGGGATCGTATCGCTTCACTAGCACCTAGCAGTATATTGGAGTTCATCAATATGCAGGGACTAGATGAGTCTTTGTGACTTAGGGGAGGGCACAATAGACCATAGGTCGCGGTGCATACCTCAATCTTTATCTATCTGGTAACTAATTTCGTCAACATCTACATTTTTGGCCGCAATGTAGCACTGATTACTGAGCCGGTTATGATCCATACAGTTAAGTTTTACTTTCAGGAATATACTCTCAATTAATAAAAAAATTTCGTGAATAGGAGTGGAGAAATTGTCTGGTAGTGAATGCATATAGTAGGCAACAGTTCTATTCTACTATTTCCAATATCTAGCAATTGGTCGGAACATATTTATGCTGTTGAATCAATTTGCTATTGTGCGCTCATATACATTATATGGTCCGTCGAAGTGTTTCAACACTTTATCATAAGAGCCATTTCGTAAACATTCATTAATCTCATTGGCTTAAAAAAAGCGGAACATGATCAGGCAGTTGGCAATCAGAAGACAGTGGTAAGACAGCACCATCGAAAACTCATCGTTGCCGTTTAAATATTGGATTGGTCTTTGCAATACTTCGAGAATATTTTTGAGCCATTATGCACTCATCTCAAATTATAGTTGAACTTTTTATCAACACTGCAGGCAAATGAGATCATTTGTTGTGATATTAAAATGTATTACCGGTCCCACATGGCGCGTCCTGAAAAAACCGCCTCGTTCAGTAGCAACTATCAGCATATTCCATATATGTATGTGTGTATACGAAAATTACTGTATCCTTGCAGGAGCGTATGTTCAAAAAGACGGAAATCCAATCCGATCTGTGACACCATTGAAAATCAGAAATGGTTTGCAATTCTGACATCTACGCAAATCTGCTTTGAATTCCACAACACTCCTGAATATCATGATTTAAATGCGTGAAGGTGTACATACTTGTATATACCTATTATATATCCATATGTGCATGATACATGCGTATATAAGTTTTAAATGATGAAAGTTAGGATTTATATAAATTACTATTGTAATATTTAAGTTTTTTAGTATATGATGATAATATGTTATGTATATACCGATCCCTACCGATTCGAATGAATTTTGCTATAAAGTTTTGTCTTATCATAAAACGAAGTTGTGCCAAAGGAAAAAATTTTGAATACATTTTCCTAAGAACCATACGATGTTAAAAAATGACGATAGGATGATTATAGGGGGGGTGTCTAAAATCTGAAAAAATCGATGACGTAATTTATGGACGGCCCCTTTAGAAATATTTTTCTGAACCACTTTTACAAATGCAATATAATTATTTGATATATTATATAATTTTTTTGTTTTGTTTTATATATTAATATAAATATACATAGGTGATTTTTAGTTGCTTTGGTGTGTTATACAGCAGCCATTTGACAACGTGAGCTCAATTTGAGTGCACTTTGCTTCAAATTATCCTTCAAAATGTTGAGATAAATAGTTTTATCCATTATCCTGTCAATCAGAACCAGATTTCCCACACCAGAAGCCGCCATACAACCCCACACCATTATTGAGCCACCACCATGTTTAACTGTGCCGGTCATGTTTTGAGGATCGACCTCTGAATTTACTTTTCTCCATACTTTTTCACGTCCGTCGGAATCAGATATATTAAATTTACTCTCGTCAGAGAAAACGGTATTCCAAAAGTTTTGGTCTTTGGTTTCGTGCATTTTTACAAATTCAATTCTTTTCTTTCTGTTAGTACTATTTACAAATGGCTTTTTACGGATGTTTCGACCGTGGAAACCAGCATTATGTAATACGTGACGAATGGTTTAGGGGTTAGAAGTCTTGCCAGTTTCTGTTTTAACTTCCTTGGTTGATTATTGGTAATACCTTCTCTTTTAAATTTTTCAATAATTTTTTGGATTGTGGCGTTGCTTTTATTAACGTCTTTTGCAATTTGGCGTTGGCTTTTATTAGGTTTGTACAATTTTATTATTAAATCCTTCATATCTTGTGAAAGTTCTTTGGAGTGAGGAGCTATGATCAAAATACCAAAAAACTTTAATTGAAATTCAATTTATAACTTTAAAAAAGGTTTGTACTATGCTATCGCGGTTAAAAGCTGCCAAAAAGAATAAAGGCTATCCAACGAAATATTAAAAGTTCATTATAACTGTAAAATTTGTTATTAAATTCGGGTTTTGATTGAATGCATACTTACTTTTGTGATGTGATTTTAAGACTTTTTGTAGATTAAGCCGATCTAGCTAAAACAAGAATTATTTCTCTATAATTTTTTTTTGTAAATAAAAGAAAGAAGATAAGACTTTGAAGAATGAATAATATTGTATTTTTTTTGTATTGTTACTTTTGAATTTTTTTTCGTTTGTACGATGGAGAAATCATCGCTGCATACTTACTTTAGTGATACACTGTATGTATGTATGTATCTCCCTCAATATGCCTTTTGTAAAAAAATCAAACATTCGCCCAGCTACAAAAAAAATCACAGACGCACCATCATTGACCAATGAGATTCGAGCAAACTCGCACCATATTTTCTAAGTATTTCATATTAAAACGACAACAAATTCATTCATAAGGAACGCGCGTATGCTACAAAATGAAGTGCGATCGTTTATAACTCTGCACTGCGCTCTTTTTTCTGTGCGTCTGGTCAACCTTATTTGGTTTTCATATGGAATTCCTACCGCAAATGCGCGAAAACGAAGTTTGAGAAAAAATGAATGGAATTGAATTTGAATGCCTTCAGTAAAATTGAAGAATCAGCAAAATTTCAGTTTTACAATTTGTGTCACTGAAAATTCTACCACACTCCTCGCATTTGTATGTTGACCAAAAGCTGCATCCTCACAACATTTGCTAAAAATCTGAGATTGAAGAATTTGTCTGATGTTCCCTTCAGGAAGACGAATTGTCAGCATGGTCTTTTTAAATTTACTTATACATTATTACATTATATTATAAAATTTATATAAAATTGCCATTTATATGAAATCCTTTATAACTTCTATATATTCTAAGCACACTGCATATAGTACATTTATATGTTTACTTGTTATCACTATATCATTGATTTTCGATTTAGCCCATTTTATCTAAATTCAATCATGAAAATGCAACCCAATCGGAAGTCGTAGTATTTTAAAAGAGCATAAGTCAGTTTTCAATAGCAAAACACTGCAAAATCGACAAACGCGACAACATAGCCGATGCGCAAAATTCGGCGTTAATATGTATCGAGCTAGTGTATATGTATGTATGTAAGTTGCTCCATTTGGTTTTATTCAACGTTTTGTCAGAACTCAATTTTTTGCTCCACTCTAACTCGCCATTACTTCCATAATGTGCCATCATGCGATCGTTCAGCTCGCTTCACGCAAAAAGCAAAAAGTTTTGACAAAAGTCATTATTGAGCGGGACAAGAAAAAGCAAGCGTACTTGTGCTTATGAATGTATGTGTGATTTTCACATTTGAATAAATACGCATAAATAAGGGAATATGCAATAAACCCAAACATATGAACATATTTTCCTGAAATATTTTAATTATCTCAGGAAGAAAAATATGCTATTCTAGTAAATGAATTGAGATCAGCTAAAATATCAAATAATAAAATAAGATCAAAATAAAAATTAAGATTTATGATTTACATGATTCGATCGTAAGCATTTATATTCGGAGTGGTTTAACCAGAGAACGTAAATGAATAGAGAAGGAGCAAATGTTAAATGAAAACTTTTTGAGTACTAATTTGTAATTCCACATGAAGGAACATCGAAAAATATAACTTCGAAAAAGAAAAATACACCACACAATATGCGAAATGCTATAAATAGACACAACGAATATTCCTATAAGAAAAAACGTTGCGCATACCTATTTAGATTTATGTTTTCAATTTCTATGATATGACAAATTTATAATTATGAAAAGCCTTCTGAATTAAAAATCTGTATTACCGGTAAAAACCCCAGATTTCATAATAAAATAAACATTTAGTAGGCTATTTTTCCAACTTATGTATGTGCGTTATGTGAGCAATTGCTTATTAAACAAAGAATAACAATAAAACGGTGGCTAAGCGGCCACATTTCCACTTTTGTGGTGGCTGAGGTCGTAAGCGGGAAGGGGTTAAGCACAATCCGAATACGAACCTATACGTTCGAATCCTAAAACTCATGTAACTGACATTTTATTTAATTTTTATTTTATTAATTGGAATCTGAGCATATCATAATTCAATTACTTTAATAGCATATTTAACTTCCTGAGATAATTAAAATATTTCAGGAAAATATATTCATATGTTTGGGTTTATTGCGTATTCCTTTATTTATGCGTATTTACACAAATGTGATAATCACACATACATTCATGAGTACACGTACGCTGATGCTTGCTTCTTCTTGCCCCGCACAAGCAATGACTTTTGTCCACACTTTTTGCTTTTTGCGAGTTGAACGATCGCAGGCAAGGAGGGATTGGGGCGCACTGCCACATAATTATTTCAGATATATTTTTATTAATCGAATTTATTTTAAAAACGATTATAAGTATGAATATATGTGTATTTATATTTTTACCTATATTAATATTATAATTCGAAAATAAGTAATTTATGCATCAGTATTTTTCAATTCAAATTAAGCAGCATATTAATATACTATGAGCCCTCAGTTGAAACGCCTTTGTGTATGATGGCAAGCCAACGAAATAACGGCGAGTTCGCGCGGACATTGTGTTGTTGAAAAAAACCAAATGACGATTTTGTCGACAAACATACATATATACATATGAGCTCGCATACATATTGACGCCGAATTTTGCGCATCGTGGTGGAGTTGACAAAATTTGTTTCAATCGACAATTTTACGACAATGTCGATCGGCTATGTTGTCTCGTTTGTCCTTTTTGCAGGGCTTTGCTGTTGAAAATTGACTTATGCTCTTTTGAAATATTGTGATTACCGATTGGGCTGCATTTTCATAGCGTCGTATTTAGATAAAATGAGCTAAATCGACAAACTATGAAATAATAATAATAAGTAAACATATAAAAGTACTATATGGACTGTGCTTAGAATATATAGAAGAAGTTAATGATTTCATATGAATGGCAATTTTATATAAATTTTTTAATTTAATGCCATATATAGTGCATAATATGCAAAAATATAAATATTATTTAAACTCGCTAATAGGTCATGTTGCCAATTCTCCTTTTTGAAGTGAACATCAGACAAATTCTTCAATTTCTGATTTTTAGCATCATTGCGAGTAGGCAGCTTGTGGGAAAAATACAAATGCGAGGGGAATGGTAGGATCAGTTGTAAAATTGAAACTTCTTCACTTCTACTACTTCAAATTCAATTCATCATCAATCATTTTATAAACTTAAATTTCGCATTTGCGTAGGAATTCTATATGAAAACCAAATGTGGCTTACCAGGCGCACAGAAAAAATAGCGCGGCGCAGAGTTATGAACGAGTGCACTTTGCTTTGAAGCAGACGCACGTTCCTTAGGAATAAATTTATTGTCGTTGTAATATGAAATACTTAGAAAATATGCCGCGAGTTCGCTTGAATATTATTGGCCGATGATGGCGTCTACGTTTTTTTGTCACTTGCGCGAATGTTTGATTTTTTGCGAAAGACATATTGAGGGACATACATCTGTACATATGTGTACATATATGCAAATATATTTGGACATGCGAATGAAGGAAGGCAATTTCAAGAATATTCACATATAGACATATGAACATTGAAGCAAGTAAACAACAATAGCTGTTTGAGTTCACAGATTAGACAAAATTACTCTAATATATGTAGTCTGTGGTGCTGCTTGTATAGCAGACTTCTTTATTGCAACGTGAAATATTTTGTCTAAGTTCAAATCCTATCATATTTTTATATACTATTTTAATATTTTTATAATCCTTTATTATCGAATAATATTTTATTTCTATTTTCATATTATTTCCTTATTTATTTATATTTTCTTGTCGGATGTCAATTACTTTCATTTTTATTATTTCAATTTTTGTTTATGCGCATTTCAAAGAACATCTGTGCATATGCATGTGTATACATTTTGCTTATAGAGTGGTGTAGTTCGTTTCAGGGTACGATAGTTGTGGTGAAATTTTATTTTCGAACTTGCGCGTTTTCGATGTTCCTTCATCGTAATTAACATTTTAGAACAGCTAACATTTGCTCCTTCTCTATTCATTTACATTCTCTGGTTTAACTCCATCACGCTTACGACCTGAGCCACTGCAAAAGTGGAATCGCGGCTGCTTAGTCACTGTTTTATTATTATCCTTTGCCTATTAGACATTGTTCATGCAACGCACAAAAATGTGTTGAATAATTTATCTATTAATTACTTATTTTTTTGTAAATTCTGCGGCTTTAACCAATAATCCTCTTATATAATTCGAAGGATTATTTTAATATGCAAATGTAAATCAGCAATTCATTTAAGAACATTGTTTGTGTCTATTTATAGCCTTTTCTCCGCTTCGATCATTGCGTGGTGTATTTCAAATAAGTCGAAGTTGTATTTTTCGATGTTCCCTCTAGTGAAAAGCTCAAATTAGTACTTCTTAACATTTGTGCCTTCTCTATTTATTAACATTCTCTGCTTTAAGTTCGGGGACTAAATCAGAGAATGTTGATGAGTAGAGAAGGAGCAAATGTTAGCAGTACTAAAATGTTAATTGCTAAGAAGGAACATCGAAAACAAGTTCGAAAATAAAATGTCACCACAGCTGTCAATTTACGCAACGAACTACACCACTCTATAAGCAAAATGTATATACATACATATGCACAATGTTCTTTGATATGCGCATAAACAAAAATTGAAATAATAAAAACGAAAGAAATTGACTTCTGACAGGAAAATTTAATAATCAGGGAAATAATATTAAAATAGAATTCAAATATCAATTCATAAAAAAGGGTTATAAAAATAAAAAAGGACTATATAATATATGATTGGATTTGAACTTAGGCAAAATATTTCACGTTGCAATAAAGAAGTCTGCTATACAAGCAGCACCACAGACAATATCCAAACTCTTATGTCTAATCTGTGAACTCAAACGGCTATTGTTGTTTACTTGCTTCAATGTTCATATGTCTATATGTGAATATTCTCGAAATTGCCTTCCTTCATTCGCATGTCCAAATATATTTGCATATATGTACACATATGTACATATGTATGTCCATCAATATGTCTTTCGCAAAAAATCTATCATCATCGGCCAATAATATTCAAGCGAACTCGCGGCATATTTTCTAAGTATTTTATATTACAACGACAACAAATTCATTCATAAGGAACGTGCGTCTGCTTCAAAGTAAAGTGCGCTCGTTCATAACTCTGCGCCGCGCTATATTTTCTGTGCGCCTGGTAAACCACATTTGGTTTTCATATAGAATTCCTATCGCAAATGCGCGATATGAATGAAATTGAATTTGAATTGAATATCTTCAGTAAAATTGAAGAATCAGCAAAATTTCAATTTTACAATTTGTATCACTGAAAATCCTACTCATCATCCCCCTCACGTTTGTATGTTGCCCACAAGCTGCTTTCTCACAACATTTGCTAAAAATCAGAAATTGAAGAATTTGTCTGATGTTCACTTCAGAAAGGAGAATTGGCAACATGACCTATTCGAGTTTAAATAATATTTATATTTTTTCATATTATGCACTATTTATGGCATTAAATTATAAAATTTATATCAAATTGACATTCATATGAAATCATTAACTACTTCTATATATTCTAAGCACAGTCCATATAGTACTTTTATATGTTTACTTATTATCATTGTTTCATAGTTTTTCGATTTAGCCCATTTTATCTAAATACGACGCTATGAAAATGCAGCCCAATTGGTAATCGCAATATTTCAAAAGAGCATAAGTCAACTTTCAATAGCAAACCACTGCAAAAAGGACAAACGAGACAACATAGCCGATCGACATTGTCGCAAAATTGTCGATTGAAACAAATTTTGTCAACTCCGCGACGATGCGCAAAATTTGGCGTCAATATGTATGCGAGCTCGTTTGTATGTATGTATATAAATATGTATGTTTGTCGGCAAAGTCGTCATTTGGTTTTTTTCAACAACACAATGTCCGCGCGAACTCGCCGTTATTTCGTTGGCTTGCCACCATGCACATAGGCGTGTCAAGTGAGGGCTCATAATATATTGATATGTAGCTTAATTTGTATTGAAAAATACTGATGCATTTATGAATTATTTTCGTAATATAATATATATTATATATATATATATATATATATATATACCAATAAATTCATACCTATAATCGTTTTCAAACTGAATTCGATAAATAAAATATATATCTGAAATAATTATGTGGCGGTGCGCCCCAATCCCTCCTTGCCTGCGATCGTTCAACTCGCAAAAAGCAAAAAGCGTAGACAAAAGTCATTGCTTGTCCGGGGCAAGAAGAAGCAAGCATCAGCGTACGTGTATTTAAGAATGTATGTGTGATTATCACATTTGTGTAAATACGCATAATAAGGAAATATTCAATAAACCTAAACATATGAACATATTATATTTTCCTGATATATTTTAATTATCTCAGGAAGTTAAATATGCTATTAAAGTAATTGAATTATGATATGCTTAGACTCCAATTAATAAAATAAAAAAATTAAATAAAATTCGTTTTAGGATTCGAACGTATAGGCTCGTATTCGGATTGTGCTTAACCCCTTCCCGCTTACGACCTAAGCCACCATTTAATTTTTTTATTTTATTAATTGGAGTCTAAGCATATCATAATTCAATTACTTTAATAGCATATTTAACTTCCTGAGATAATTAAAATATATCAGGAAAATATGTTCATATGTTTGGGTTTATTGCATATTCCTTTATTTATGCGTATTTACACAAATGTGATAATCACACATACATTCATAAGTACACGTACGCTGATGCTTGCTTCTTCTTGCCCCGCACAAGCAATGACTTTTTTGCTTTTTGCGAGTTGAACGATCGCAGGCAAGGAGGGATTGGGGCGCACTGCCACATAATTATTTCAGATATATATTTTATTTATCGAATTCAGTTTGAAAACGATTATAGGTATGAATTTATTGGTATATATATATATATATATATATATATATATATAATATATATTATATTACGAAAATAATTCATAAATGCATCAGTATTTTTCAATACAAAATAAGCAACATAATAATATACTAAGAGTCTTCAGTTAGAACGCCTCTGTGTATAGTGGCAAGCCAACGAAATAACGGCGAGTTCGCGCAGACATTGTGTTGTTGAAAAAAACCAAATGACGATTTTGTCGACAAACATACATATATACATATGAGCTCGCATACATATTGACGCCGAATTTTGCGCATCGTGGCGGAGTTGACAAAATTTGTTTCAATCGACAATTTTACGACAATGTCGATCGGCTATGTTGTCTCGTTTGTCCTTTTTGCATGGCTTTGCTGTTGAAAATTGACTTATGCTCTTTTGAAATATTGTGATTACCGATTGGGCTGCATTTTCATAGCGTCGTATTTAGATAAAATGAGCTAAATCGACAAACTATGAAATAATGATAATAAGTAAACATATAAAAGTACTATATGGACTGTGCTTAGAATATATAGAAGTAGTTAATGATTTCATATGAATGGCAATTTAATATAAATTTTGTAATTTAATGACATAAATAGTGCATAATATGCAAAAATATAAATATTATTTAAACTCGCTAAGAGGTCATGTTGCCAATTCTGCTTTTTGAAGTGAACATCAGACAAATTCTTCAATTTCTGATTTTTAGCAAATGTTGCGAGGAAGCAGCTTGTGGGCAACATACAAACGCGAGGGGGATGGTAGGATTTTCAGTGATACAAATTGTAAAATTGAAATTTTGCTGATTCTTCAATTTTACTGAAGACATTCAAATTCAATTTCATTCATATCGCGCATTTGCGGTAGGAATTCTATATGAAAACCAAATGTGGCTTACCAGGCGCACAGAAAAAATAGCGCGGCGCAGAGTTATGAACGAGCGCACTTTGCTTTGAAGCAGACGCACGTTCCTTATGAATGAATTTATTGTCGTTGTAATATGAAATACTTAGAAATTAAGCCACGAGTTCGCTTGAATATTATTGGCCGATGATGGTGCGTCTACGTTTTTTTTGTCACTTGCGCGAGTGTTTGATTTTTTGCGAAAGACATATTGAGGGACATACATATGTACATATGTGTACATACATGCAAATATATTTGGACATGCGAATGAAGGAAGGCAATTTCAAGAATATTCACATATAGACATATGAACATTGAAGCAAGTAAACAACAATAGCTGTTTCAGTTTACAGATTAGACAAAATTGCTCGAATATTGTCTGTGGTGCTGCTTGTATAGCAGACTTCTTTATGGCAATGTAAAATATTTTGCCTAAGTTCATATCCTATCACATATTTTTATATACTCTTTTTTTATATTTATAACTCTTTTTTACTAAATGATATTTTAGTTCTATTTTCATATTATTTCCCTTATTACTTATATTTTCTTTTCATAAGTCAATTATTTTCCTTTTTATTATTTTAAGTTTTGTTTATGCGCATATCAAAGAACATCTGTGCATATGTATGTGTATACATTTTGCTTATAGAGTGGTGTAGTTCGTTTCGTACCGTGATAGTTGTGGTGACATTTTATTTTCCAATTTGCGCGTTTTCGATGTTCCTCCATCGTAATTAACATTTTAGTACTGCTAACATTTGCTCCTTCTCTACTCATCAACATTCTCTGCATTTGCTCCTTCTCTATTCATTTACGTTCTCTGATTCATATACGTTCTCTGCTCTGACTAAATCAAGAAATTCCGTAACAGAAATGAACCTTATGTGCTCAGTGTTTGCATACATTTAGGCATTTCTTTCGGATATCTCTAGCGGAAAAAATCAATTGAAGACAGCAGGGTGATTCAAAAATAATATTTACGAAAAAATTTTTTTAATGGCAAATTAAAATGTGGAATTTAATAAAAATTTAATTAATGAAAATAAATAATTCAATACTCTGAGTATATATATTAGTAACATTATTATAAAGCTATTGCATAGCTTTTATCGCGGGCTTTGAGCGCGGCGGCTCAATCAAGAAATTCCATAACGAAAATAAGGACGCGTAATGTTTGTATATCTGTCTACATGCAACATATGTATATAAATATGTTCTGTTCATACCAAATGAACACATCCCTGCATTGTTCTCCAAACTCGCAAAAGGCTCAACAGCACCAACATAGCTCATAATTCCCAATAAGAATAAATCAGCAGGCAAGAGCAGATATCAACGCGGACGGTCATAAAAAGGCGCGAACAATAGGTCGTCCTAGCAGCACAACAACAACAACAGCAGCACCATCAAAGTCTACGCGGGATTATCAACCCACATCAGGTTCCAATTAAGTTTATAGTTCATTTATATTATTTATGTCTAACTTACAAATAACACATAAATTGAATTATATATATAACCCTTAACAAACACACACATAAATTGAATTATATATATAACCCTTAACAAACACACACATAAATATTGTACAATTAACCCACACAAATTGTCTATAATATTTATACCCTATATACTTAAATTAATTAAAGTTAAATTTTGTTGAATTTTAATTAACATTTTATTTTATTTGGCACACCGGCAAACTCAACGTCGAGTACCCCGACATTTTGGTCCTTCGAACCGGATTCGTTCCCGATAGAATAAAACCTACCCAATTAACCACCCTTTATATATATTCACCCACCCAATCAACCACCGTTTTGATCATTAGAAGTTATATAATAGCGTTACTCTTGATACCTATTCATACATACACGTATATATTGTAACGGATTTTTCGATAAATCGTCTACCTGTAACTCATTCTTGAGTTCGATAACTGGATTGTTAAATAAAAGTCCCAATTTAATGGCTACACACTTATCTTTATTTCTAATTCCAACAACTTAACACTTATTGCTCATTATTCGAGCTTACAATTTCTTGCTAATAGCTTGATTGCTCTTATCACGACAACACTCTAACTAGAACTGTGTTTGCTGCACAATCTGGCAGCCCTTATATAGTAAATCTATAACAAAAGTTCGCTACTAGAACATTCTGGCAACTACGGATTCGCTGTCTAGTTGCTTCTGGCAGTTTATCGTTAATTCTGATTTGTTCTGGTACTCGTGTTCGCCACACTGCCCTCCACCTAAATCTAATAAACACAAAGGTTTTATGTCCCCCATCTCGTCTTCTAGGCTGGTGCTGACATCTTTAGCCGTCCTTCTCTTCTTGGAGTTAGTTCCATCCGTTTTCCGGATACTCAGTTTACTGGTACATCCCTTGACTTAAAGCTGACTCGAGATTCCATTCTTGATCAGAACGTAACTCCATTGGAACACCGAATCTCGTTACCCACTTGTTGATAAATGCCTCCGCCACTGGTTCAGTCTCTTGGTTAGGAATTGTCTATACTTGTGGCCATTCGTTGAAATGGTCCTTGACTACCAAAACATGACTATTCCCTACTTTACTGGTGGGGAATGGACCATCTTCACACACGCCTATTTTCTCAACTGGCGCACGCGAATTGTGCTGTTTCATCTGCCCATGACTCCTGGACCTTGATCCTTTAGCTACAATGTTCTCAGCATATTTCGCAATCCTTTCTATAGCTGATTGACAACCAGTCCAATAAAACCTTTGCTTCAAATTCTTCAAGGATTTCATGTCTCTCAAGTGCCCTCCTCTTGGACATTTGTACTGCACGTTAAGAACATCAGGAATTCAAACCCTTGGAACAACCATAAGTACTCGGAAGGTTTGCCCATTTTCGCTTTTCCATACTCGATGCCAGCAGCCATACAATCACTTTAAACTGCTCCGTTCTGCGCAATATGATTTTTTGACTGGCCTTCCTGTAGTTATTTCTCCAAACGTTGTACATTGGTTCAACTCCACTTAATGCACCTTCCATGTCTGGATCTTCTTGCGAAGAGTCATTCGTTTCAGGTTCAATTTGCTGATCTTCCACCTTGTATGGTATACACGCTTCCTGCTCTTCCAACTGTAAGGACACTTGTGCATGTATCCATGCTTCTTGCTCTTCTAACTGTGAGGAACCTTTTACTGGTTCACACGCTCTCTCCTCTTCCAACTGTGAGAACACCTGCCCTGACATACGCAGTTCCAGCTCTTTCGACTGTGAGGACCCTTGTACTGGTACACACGCTTCCTCCTCTTCCGACTGTGAGGACACCTGCGCTGGCATGCGCCCGTTCAGTTCTTCCGAATGCGAAGACACTTGTGATGGTATACAAGCTTCTTGCTCTTCATACTGTGAAGACCCTGGTTCACACGCTTCCTCCACTTCCAACTGTGAGGATACCTGCGCTGACATATGCACGTCCAGCTCTTTCGATGCTGACAACTGATCTTCAGATTGTTAAACTTGGCCATTTTTAAACAATTCTCTCTTTGTGAATTTATTTGACAATCCCACTTCTGATTTCTTCTTGCTTATGTCTCAATTGTTCTTATCACTACAACACTCTAACTAGAACTGTGTTTGCTGCACAATCCGGCAGCCCTTATATAGTAAATCTGTAACAAAACATTGCTTGTAGAACATTTTGGCAACTACGAATTCGCTAACTAGTTGCTTCTGGCAGTTTATCGTTGATTCGATTTTGTTCTATCATCCGTGTTCGTCTCAATATATATATTCAAACATTACCCCCTCTGTTAAATATTCATTGCGAGCATGCAAAAAACCCTGTAGGAAAAAATTCAAAAGACCCAGTAGGAAATTTTTCGTTCATCGGAATTTTAAATATTGTGCATATATAAGACACACGCAAAAAATAATTTTTTTTGTTTTGAAATTCGCCAGCATTCGGGAATTTGCTTGTTAAAATTTGAATAGAGAAAAATTAAAATTTATTATTTGTTTCATTTCAATTTTATAAATTGTTGCGATATATACATACATATCTATATAATAAATAAATACACAAATTATCTATCGAAATCTGTAGTTCGGATTTATACGAATATATCGAAGAATATTACGAAACCCACCCCGAAGATGAATCCGTTTATACTCTGGAAATAAAAAGAGTTGAACTCAATGCTATTTACGACAAGGCAAACAAGTCGTACGATGCCTTTCGTAGAACTCCACGAAAACTATTGACTTCTCAAAATTTAAAACAGGTAATCAATTATATTTGAAATATTTGGGATCCATTAACCAAGCTATTGATGATCTTTCGGCCCCAACCCCCACACAAAAAAAAAACGAGCTTCAGATGAAAACACATTGCGGGACATAGGATCTTCAATTCATCTACCCCTTTGTGACACGGACATATTTTATGGCGACTTCGTTACCTGGCCCTCATTCAGAGACATGTTTACGGCCATATATGTAAACAATCACAAAATTAGTAACGTGGAGAGACCTAGTATCGCAATACGAAAACAAACGAGTTCAAGTCAACGCGCAATTAAAAATTGTGTTTAATTTACCGGAGGACCGTCAACAATTGTCTAACAAATCTTCATAATGTATACATAGACACGACTAGTTGGGACCCAATCTTAATCTTCTTATGTGGATTGAAACTACCTAAAACTTTACTTCATCAATTTGAGGACACCCTAGAAGACAACTCCGAAATACCATCATGGAAAACTTTCGCAGCGTTTCTCACCCATAGATACAAATCTTTGGAAGCAGTAGGAAATCTAACTGACTCCGTTCCAGTTACCCAAACCCTGTAAGAGGCAGCATCATCTCAAAAAAACCCCAAGACATTGTGAGTTGTTAATTATGTAGAACCCAACATTCCATTCGAGAATACCCAAAATTTTTACAAATGAATGTCGATACCCGAATAAACGTAATAAAAAATAATGGGTACTGTTTTAATTGCCTTGCATTATCGCATAGCTTCAAGGATTGCAAATGCAAATAATCATGCAGAATATGTAGAAAGAAACATAACACTCTTCTGCATAGGGATGCCCCAATCCCTCCCGCAAGGATCAAGAGCCTCGAACCCGCCTCTTGAGTCTACCAATAGTAGTACCTCCCAAACCCTTAATCCCAATACAAATCCTAAAGCCTACACAACCCTCTTACAGTCCACTGAAAATAAAACTCAAGACCCACACAACTCAAGTAGGAAGCAGGTTTTGCTAGATACTGCCATAGTGCAAGTTTATTATAAAGGGCAATTATATACAGAGCACTAATCGACTCTGGGTCAGAAGCTACCTTCATTTTCGAGAAGTTCCTCAGAAAATTGGACATACCAACATTCAAGAAAAATGCACAAGTGACCGGATTGAACAACACAGTCTCGGCAACAGCTACCAAAACTTGCGAACTCACCCTTCGTTCACCAACAAAAAGGGAATTTAAGATAACAACCCACGCGTTTATCTTAAAAACTTTAACCGACCAGTCGACATCCTTACCGGAAGTGATCTGTACCCACAAATAATTCTAGTGGCGTACAGAGAAATTTACTCGGGTCATTACTAGCCCAAGAAATAGAATTCGGTTGAATTCTTTCTGGAACCACACCTGAAAAATCCATCTCACATTGTCATTTTTCAATAAGACGACCCCAGACAAGTTGCTCACACAATTTTGGGAAGTCGAAGAAGTTCCGAAAAAGCCTCTACCCTCAACTTCGGATATACTGTGTGAGCAAAATTATCAAAAAACAACCTGAAGACACTCAACTGGGCGCAACGTGGTAACATTACCCTTTTAAACCTCAGAAAAAATAGACTCGAGCAACTCAAGACATATAGCTTTAGCTCAGTTTCTAAGATATGAAAAATCCCTATCTAGAAAACCTGAAATAAAAACAGAATACGACAAGGCCATCAACGAGTACCTGAAACTCGGTCATATGACCCCGCAGAGAATACGAAAGCATAGTATCTACCACACCATGCAGTCATCAAACCCGATCGCTTAATGACCCAACTGCAAGTGGTATTCAACGCATCATGCTCCACCTCAAATAGAAACAGCCTCAACGATGTATTACACACTGGACCTATTCTGCAAGCAGACCTGGTAATCCTAGTGGTAAAGTGGCGTATGTTTCGAATCGTATTTAATGCAGATATTCAAAACATGTATCGTCAAATACTTGTTGAAAGCAAACACAGTCCATCTCAAAGAATCTTATTTAGAAGATCGCCTAACGACCCCATAGAAGAATTTGAACTACGAACTGTTACGTTTGGTATTAACTGTGCCCCATATTTAGCTATCCGTACCCTCCTCAAATTAGCGGATGATGTACAAGGAACCCACCCACTGACAGCAGAGATACTTCGAAACGGAATGTACGTCGATGATGTACCTGCAGGAGCACATAACGTAGCAACTGCGAAGATGGCACGAGACGAACTCACTTGATCTTTGGAGTCCGCAGGATTTGCTCTACGTAAATGGACCTCAAATGACCCAAAAGTCTTAGCTGGAATCTCATAAGAACAGCTGTTGGATACCAACTTACTCAGTTTACTGGAATCCAAGAGCACAAAACCATTGGGGATCAGATGGAATTCAAAAAAAGATGCATTGTTTTTTCTCATCAACCCTATTCACGATAAGACATCGTTAACTAAAAGAGAAGTATTATCGATTATAGCAAAAATGTTCGACCCAGCTGGTTGGCTCAGTCCCGTTGTAGTCACAGCCAAAATAATAATGCAATAAATATGGCTCGATAAATCCGATTGGGATGAAAGTTTAAAACCCTTAACTTTCCATCGCTGGAAAACCTTTATAAAGGATTACGAAAATCTAAATCTGATTGAAATTCCTCGGTGGACCAACTTTTCTACATCCGCGATCATCAATTTCCACGGATTCTCTGACGCATCAGAAAAAGCTTATGCAGTAAACCTATACATCAGTGTTTCAACAAACACAAACACCTGGACAACTCTTTTGACATCCAAGACTCGTGTGTTCCTAATAAAAAGTATATCTTTACCAAGGATAGAACTTTGCGGAGCGATTCTTCTGGCGAATCTAGTTGATGCAACCCTACCCCGATTAAACATTACTCAGTACCGCACTCACCTTTGGACAGATTCTACAATTGTCCTTTCTTGGCTAAGCAAACCCCCTTGCTCTTGGACAACCTTTGTATCCCAGTAGTTGCCCTTAATTGCAGAAAAGGTTGGAACCGAAAATTGGCGTCATATCGAAAGCCAGCACAATCCGGCAGATCTTGGTAGTCGCGGATGCATACCTCTGGAAATGGTTAACCATGATCTCTGGTGGCACGGACCCCAATTGCTAAAACTCGACCCGAAACATTGGCCAATTACCCGAAAATCAATCGATTCAACACTGGAACTGCGGCCAATCAAGACTTGCGTCAACACAACACAAGAGGATATACTGGATTGATTTTCATCACTACCCAAAGACATTCGAGTCATAGCATATTTATTCAGATTCTGTTCGAATGCGTCACCCAACAGATCACAACAGCCATACACAACGTTGGAAATAACTCCAGACGAGTTCAAAACTACCCGCACGAAGTTAATTATTTCAACCCAAAGAAAGCACTTCCAGGAGGAGTATGAAGCTTTAATTAAAAAAACCAGCCTACACAGAAAAAGTACAATTTTGTCCCTAAACCCTTTAATCGATCCCCGAGGAATAATGCGAATTTAATGGCCGATTGATTCATATAACGAGCGTCATCCGATTATACTACCCTATAGCAGTCGATTAACAAAACTACTCACCCAATTTACCCACTCAATTACCCTACATAGTGGAAACCAGCTAGTTTTACGACTCATGCGTACGGAGTTTTGGATACCGAAGCTTAAAACGCTCATAAAGTCCATTATCCATCAGTGCAAAACTTGCGTCTTACACAAAAAGAGAGAAACTACTCAAATTATGGCTGCTATTCCAGAGGAACGTACCACCCTAACCCGCCCATTCGCGGAAAAAGGAATCGACTTCGCCGGTCCCTGTGACATAAAAAATTACACCGGCAGAGCGTGCTTGATCATAAAAGGTTATGTATGCGTATTTGTTTGTTTTGCAACCAAAACAATACGCCTGGAGGCAGGAAGCGATCTCACCACCCAATCATTCATGCCCGCATTCGCACGATTCTTTTCCAGGAGCGGATGTCCCTCCGATCTCTATTCCGACAATGGTACTAATTTGGTGGGAGCGTCTAAACTCTTAATCAAAGGTCGACGAGAATTCATAAAATCACTAAAAACACAAGTAACAACAAATGAAGCACACCAAAACATCAACTGGCACTTTAATCCTCCTGGAGCTCCACACATGGGTGGACTCTGGGAAGCAGGAGTGAAAAGTTTAAGACCCCAGGAATATAGAACCTTTAACTCCAGGCCATTTCTTAATAGGTACCTCTTTATTAACCCAAGCAGAACCCAACTTAGAAGATACACATCTAAGCATCGCACATAGATGGCACAAGTTAAAGATACTCCATCGACACTTCTGCAAACGATGGAAAGAATATCTAAAAGAACTCCACAAACGGTATAAGTGGAAATACCCTCAACGCAATATAGAGGTCAATGATACGGTAGTTATACGCCAAGTAACTCTACCCCCAAACGCATGGAAACTTGGTCGCATCGAAAAAACCTATCTCGGTGCAGATAATAAGACCAGAGTAGTTGACATATGTACTTCTCAAGGAACAATTACCCGCCCAATAACCAAAATAGTCACCTTACCAAATAACTAATTTCATTTCTTTATAGTGACGTGGCTTCTCAAATAGCATCAAATCAATCTGCAGCCGACAGAGCAGCCCAGCCTTCACCGTACGATCACTCAGGGTCACCCGAAGCATCCCCCCACTCTCCGACAATGGGACCCTGGCTAGACGCTTACATCGCTTTAAAGCGACCCTCTCCCCCATTCGAGAAGAAAGAGGAAGTACCCACCGCACGGCCCGACGAACTATCACCCAATCATCAAAACGCACACATAAACACGTCGCCTGTGGATTGTGTAAAAAGGATCACCGATTCACATGTTCAAAATTTACAAAAATGAACATTCACGAAAAGTTTGACGCAGTAACTATAAGTACTGCGTCAACTGCTTGGCCAGATCGCACTCAACACAAAGATGTACAAACGCAAAACGATGTAGCATGTGTGACTGGGAGCATCATTCAACCCTACACGGACACCCCAGGTTGTTCTGCATAGAGACAACCAAAACAACAAAGAGCGACAAACAAAACACTAAGACCGAGAGATTTCAACGGTACTGGCCAAGTCGACCCTTATACCCACTGCCATGAAAAAAATAAAACCCGATGGCAAATGGAATAAAGTACGTACCATAATTAACCCGACCAAAAAGGTAACAATAATTGCCTCTGAGCTGGTTCAGAGATTGAGGTTACCGAAAACATACCTCGACTCTCACCGTATAGGTATGTAAAATCGTCATAGGGTCACTAACTGATCCCGACTGGCATGTCGAAGTCAACTGTCTTATGACGCAGGAATTACCGACCCGACCCTACAATCGTGATATAGGTGTCGAAACCTTTAAGAGATTCGACCACTTAGTCCTAGCCGACCCTATGTTCCACAAGGATGATAAAATCATGATGGAACTGGGAGCAGACATCTACCCAAAGATAATGAAACCCGGATTATTCAACTCAGACAACAGCACCGTGATCGCACAAAGCACTTCACTCGGTTGGACTCTAACCGGTGCTTGTGCGAGTAGTTAAACCCTAAGTAACCACTCAACCCATTTTAAAACAACCCAAAGCGAAATAGATCTAATAACTTTTTTATTCGCAGACCCTGCAAGGCGGCCGGGATGTTCATACCAAATGAACACATCCCTGCATTGTTCTCCAAACTCGTATAAATATGAATTAGAGGACAATGCAAAAGGCTCAACAGCACCAACATAGCTCATAATTCCCAATAAGAATAAATCAGCAGGCAGGAGCAGATATCAACGCGGACGGACATAAAAAGGCGCGAAAAATAGGTCGCCCCAGCAGCACCACCAAAATCTACGCGGGATTATCAACCCACATCAGGTTCTAATTAAGTTTATAGTTAATTTATATTATTTAAGTCTAACTTACAAATAACACATAAATTGAATTATATATATAACCCTTAACAAACACACACATAAATTGAATTATATATATAACCCTTAACAAACACACACATATATATTGTACAATTATCCCACACAAATTGTCTAAAATATTTATATGAATTGTCAAATTAATTATAGTTCAATTTTGTAGAATTTTATTTAACATTTTATTTTATTTGGCACACCAGCAAACTCAACATCGAGTACTTCGACATGTACACTAATTGATTCTTGCGAAATGTTTATGTATGAGCATCTATATATTATATATCGACGCAGATTTTGCGAGCCATGGAAAAACATTTTTGAATAAAATATTTTAAATCGACAAGAACTATGTTGCCATATTTGTCAATTTTTTCTGTGTTTGCTGGTTTTCGAGGTTGACACTTTTCCCTCTCAGAAGGAACGTCAGAAAGTTGTTCAATTTATGATCTTTAGCTTTTGCAAACGTCGTGAATCGGGGAGTACGCGTAAAATTTATATATAAAGTGTTTTAAATATGTATAAACAAAGTGCATTTATTAATGAAGAAAGTGATGAAAAAATAGTGAAAGAATTGAGTGAGTACTCTATATACATACGTTTTATTATTATCACAAATGCAGGGAATTTCGATGATCAAACTCTTAATGTGGTTGTTTTTGTTCAAATTTTTTGATTGAATAACCATAAAGTAAGAATCTTATCTAGAATGGTTCGTATTTAAGTAGCAAATTCCTTTTAATTTTTTTTAGTAAGTTAACCGGTTCTGCATCTACCTTCTTAGTTTTCTTTTGTCTAACAGTTAACGGAGAATTTATTTAGTTTGTTATTTAGATGTCTCAAATAGCCAATGAATTGGGGCTATTTGGACACTTCATGTTGTTTTATGGTTTTAGGCATGTTTTTGAAAGATTGAATATTGAGGCCCAGGGTTTATTTGAGACACTTCCAAACATAATCTAAAGGTGCGTTCGAAAACACAGTAACAATCAATGTTTTTGAACTTGAATTAATATCAAAGAAAAAAAAATACTGCATGCAAAATAAATAAATAATTATAATATAAGTTGATAAAAACGCTTTGAAATAGATTTACCGCGGCAGTCCCTGTACGTTTTTTTTAATATAAATATTTTGAACAAGTAAACTGTAGTTATCAAACTAATATCATTTCAGTAAGCAGACTCTAGTCACTGATTGAGACATTTTGAGCTAATATCTCAATTTGTGACAAGTTACTACAAGTATTTACAATACAGTATCTAGTCACAAAATATTGTCTCAACTTTGTCAACTGATAGTAAGCAGGTCACACAACTATTAAGAAATTTTTTTTCCAACTAGGGAGAAGCGTGTGAATTGTCAAAAGCTAACAAATTGCGATGAACGTGTTTCACCTCACCTAGCGCGGCTAGCTTAGTGAAAATTATGCTCAGAAGTTTGCATTGATATTACAAACGTATGTTAGTTTTTTGGTTTATGTTTTTATTATGTATTGATATTGTTAAGCCCACCACTTACTTGCCACTTTATACTTCCGCGTGTGCAAATTAAAGTAAAATTTAATGTTTTTCTGTTTCGAAAATGTTTATTTTAATATGAAATTATAAAAAAGGTTATCTTGACGCACTCACTCCCTGGTCGCATACCAGTGGAAAGGTAATTAAATGATATAAATTTATTGACGATAAAACGCGCCAAAGGAAAGTTCGATGTTTGCTGATCGACAGTCGCTGAGAGAAGAGGCTGTCCGCTCCGAGGACAGATGTTTTGTTCGGTGTGTTGTGTAGAGATCCTTGTGTGGTGTGTGGGTGTTGTGTGTGGGTATTGTGTGTGGTGTGTGGGTGTTGTGTGTGGTGTGTGTGCCAGTGTTGTCTTGTGTGTGGTGTGTCTGAGTTCTTCGGGGCGGGAATTGTAACTCATTTGGCCATCCCGGCCCCCCTAGGCGAATGTTCAGCTTAGCAGTCGCTGTAGCTGTTGCAACGTTGCCACAACGTGCGGCGATAGTTCGGCCTACGCCTAGTCGGTGCTACGTTGTACTGACGCCATGGACGGGACTCCGATCGGGGTGCCGTTCTTCGGCGACGTGCCACACGATTGGCTTGCTGCGGTCGGTTTGCGCCGCGGATCCGTGGGGCAGGCTGCCGACTGACCTCTCGCCTCGGAGTACGGTGAAGCATCGTGTGATGCTGCCTGCCATACATTTGGCACAAAGCACCGGAGTCGCATTCCTGCGTCGTGTGTGTATGTGCCAGACAATTGTTGCAATGCCCATGCGCCTGGGCAACCTGCTGGCGTTGTGTCGGCGACATGCCCTTGAAGAGCCCACAGTGCTGCAACTTGTGGGGACAGCAACAAAGGGGGCATCGGATGCGATGGGGCGCCTCAGGTGGAGACGGAACGGCTGCGGATGCTCGAATACTATTACGAGCGGTGATTGACGGTGCGGTTGCAGCTGGTGTTCGGGGCGCCGCGGTTGGCATAATCACAAGGCGAGGCACAGTGATGGCCGATCGCATTGTTGGCGTTGAGGTGGAATGCATTTCAGTATCCATATCTATCTGTATGGAGAAAAAGGCGTGATTAGTTACGATTCAGTGGTATAGAGTATGGATATCTTTCTATATGTGACCAACTTTATTTGGTTTGGTGATCGTATTATTTTGTTAGTATATATGATTGTAATTTGTCATATTATATTTGCGGTTTTTTATTTCTGTTTTCGATTATTTAGACGGATATTTCGATTTTTTTCTTGTAGGTATTATTAAACGGATGGTTTACTACATGCTATTATTTGAGATTGGCAGGAAGCATAGTTTAACGATCGGTCTGGTTAGCGTTCCGTTTCGAGTACGGAGGTCAACTACTCGTATATGACCGTCGGAACCGTGATGTAGCTTCTCTATGCAACCAAGTCGCCATTCTGTAGGGGGAAGACAATCGTCATTAATTAAAACAAAATCTCCAAGCTTTGGCGCCTTTTCGGGAGTTTTCCAGCGGTACCTTTTATGAAGGTCCTTTATATACTCCTCCTTCCATCGGCGGCTGAAATCATGATGGAGAATTTTAATTCTTTCCCATCTATTTTGTAAGGATAGCGACTCCACGCCTGGCTCAGGTATGGCCAGAATGGGTGCTCCTTTTAGAAAGTGCCCTGGAGTTAGGGCTGTGAGATCTGAGGGATCTTGCGAGAGTGTCGCTAGTGGCCGTGAATTGAGAACGGCTTCAATTCGAGTTAATAAGGTCGAGAATTCTTCATAATTAAACTTGTAGTTTCCAGCTACTTTTTTGAAGTGGGATTTGAAGCTTTTTACAGCTGATTCCCATAAACCACCCATATGAGGAGCGCTTGGGGGGATAAACTGCCAATTAATGCCTTGAGGTGCGTACTTCTGTACAATCTCAGGTGAGACTTGTTTGATAAAGTCCACAAACTGTTTCTCAGTGGCTCTTTTGGCTCCAATAAACGTTTTGCCGTTGTCACTCATTATTTTTGAAGGAAAACCACGCCGTCCGACGAAGCGAGCGAATGCCGCGAGAAAAGCCTCTGTCGTCCGACTTGTACATAGCTCAAGGTGAACAGCTTTTGTCGTAAAACAAACAAAAACTGCCACATAGCCTTTCATTAAAGTGGGAGATCTTAACATTGAAGCCTTTATCTGGAAAGGCCCAGCAAAATCGACACCTGTTGTTGTGAAGGGCAGAGCAAAGTTGCAGCGTTCAGGTGGAAGTGCTGCCATTATCTGCGTTCGCATTTTTTGCTTGTACGTTGTGCAAACTTTGCACATGTAAATGCACTTCTTTATTTGAGGCTTAAGACGGGGAATATAAAACTCTTGGCGGACTATTTGTTGCATGAGGCGGTGCTCGGCGTGTAGCATCAGTATGTGGACATAATGCAGATATAATGTGACAAGCCGTTCTTTTTCTGGTATGATTATGGGATGTCGTTCGTTGTATGTCAGGCTGGAGTTGACAAGCCGATCATTCGCACGAAGCAAACCCTTTGTGCCCAGAAATGGATTTAGTACTAAAATTGAGCTCTTTTTATCGATTGGCTTCGAATCTTTTAGCAATGATATTTCTCGGCTGAAGTAGCGCGTTTGAGTAGATGCGATAAGAGCGCCTTTTGCTTTTTGTAAGTGTAGGTGCGTTAATGTATCGCATTGGGGGTATATTGGAGGTGTTCCGTTAACTTTAGTTTTGAGCTGCTCTATAAATTTGATCATGTAGGCAACTACTCTGAGGGCTCGGGGGAACGATGAGGATCGCTCAAGGATGTCAGTATCATCCGATGTTGCATGAAAGGAGTCGATTTTTCGACTTTCTGGGGCAATTATATTGCGCATGGGCGATTGTGGCCAAGAATCAGGAGATTCTGTTAACCATCGGGGGCCATTCCACCAGAGGGTGGTGGTGACAAGGTGCAGGGGTTTGCACCCTCTTGTACCTAGATCAGCAGGATTGTCAGCACTGGCTACATGTCGCCAAGTGGCTGATCCTACTAGGTCAAGTATTTGAGACGTTCGGTTGGAAATATACGTCTTCCATGCATGTGGTGGTTTTTCTAACCAGGCTAGTACGATTTCGGAATCGGACCATAGATATAATTTATATTGTGCCATGTTTAAATGTGTTTGTACGATGGACACGAGTTTGGCTAGTAGTAGCGTTCCACATAATTGAAGTCGTGGTAGAGTTATTGTTTTTAAAGGAGCCACTTTTGCTTTTGCTACTAGTAAGTGGCATGTGGTCGCATTGTCGCTTTGTGTGCGAACATATATAGTTGCGCAATATGCCCTTTCAGAAGCGTCACAGAAGCCGTGTAGTTCGACTTTGTGCTCTGGGGCATAATTTACCCATCGTGGGATTTGTATCTGTGAGATATCATTTAGATTGCTCGCAAACTGGGACCACTTTTCTAAACGAAGTGGTTTTACTTGTTTGCCCAGTCGGTTCCATCTAACCATAATTCTTGTATTAGGATTTTGGCTTGTATCATAATTGGCGAAAGCCATTCTGCGGGGTCGAAAAGTTTTGCCACAGAGGATAAGATTTGCGGCTTTGTTATGGCAGATAATGCAGATATTGACTCTGTAGTGTATGAAAACTGGTCAGATATCGCATTCCATTGGATTCCCAGAGTTTTTGTTGTACTTTCCTTTTCGAATTTAAGGAAATTAGTATCTAACAGATTTTCTTTAGGTATGTCCGTTAAGATATTAGGGTGGTTCGCCGTTATCTTTTTTAACGGAAACCCTGCGGTTTTGAGGGCTTGTGTCACTTGTGCTAGTGACTCGTATGCTTGTGGAAGACTGTGACTTCCAGACAGGATATCGTCTACATACGTTTGTGTTTTTAACACCTGGGTTGCCAGAGGAAATTCTGACGTGGTGTTTTCTGCCAATTCGTGCAGTGTTCGAATGGCTAAATATGGAGCACAGTTGACGCCAAAGGTAACTGTTTTCAATTTATAGTCGCGGAGTGGACTATTGGGAGATTTTCGGAAAATAATACGACTATTTGTCTATACATTTTTTCGACGTCTCCGTTAAATACATATTTGAATATACGCCAATTTAAAATGAGTAGCATTAAATCTGGTTGGAGCGTGGGTCCCGTAAATAGAATATCATTTAGGGAATTCCCCGAGCTAGTAGATCTTGATGCATTAAAGACAACTCTTACTTTAGTTGTTTTTTTGTCTGGCTTTACTACTGCGTGATGAGGCAAGTAAAATGAGTAATATGTGCCATTTATGATTTTTTCGCATGGGCTTACTTCCTCCATGTGATCTAAATGGAGGTATTCTTCTAAAACGCCATCGTATTCTGGCTTAAGCTCACCTTTTTTAAGTAAGTTTTTTTCCATACTTAAAAACTGCTGTATTGCAGAGGTGCGAGAGTGACCTAGGGCGAGTGTGTTAGGAAATTGTTGTTTTAGTGGTAGTCGTACGACATACCGACCATTATCTGATCTAGTAGTTGTGGCTTTGTAAAAGTCTTCACAATACTGATCTTCAGGGGTTGTGATTGATATGGAGGGTAGCTCTTCTAACTCCCAAAATTTCTTTAATTGTGAATTGAGGTATTCGTTTGAGATTTCCCCAACCTGAGTGGTCATGGTGGTAACTGGTTCCGAAACTAGTCCACTTAGGATCCACCCAAAAATAGTATTTTGTGCCAGAAGTGTATTTGAAATTTTCTCAATACCTTCGAGTATTATCTGTGGTATGAGATCGCTGTCTAATAGAAGGTCTATTTGAGCGGGAGTGTTGCAGTTGGGATCTGCTAGCTTTAGGTGTGAAACCTTTTGCCAATGCTTGCCATTTATGTGATAGCTTGGAAGCAGATTTGTAAGTTGCGGTAAGACTAAGCTTGGGGGGAAATTAGGGTAATGGGGCAGATTTTATTATAGTTTTGAACTACTCTTCCGCCCATTCCTGTAATTTCAAAGTTGGCTTGTTTTGTAGGCAGTTGTAGCCTATTTTGTGCCCTAGACGCTATGAAAGATCGTTGTGATCCTTGGTCTATTAAGGCCCTAAGTTTAAACAGCTCTCCTCGGTGTTCGATGGAGACGACTGCTGTGGGTAGTAGTATTCTACTTTGAATTTCGCTGTGTAGCGTTTGGGTTTTTATTGCCTTTGAGCAGCATGGTGCTTCTTGGCAATTTTCGGGATATAGCACTTCGGGATTTGCTGTTGCAACTAAACCCGTGGCTCTTTTCATAGTTGCGCTGTTTGGGGGTGATCTAGAAAAATTGTTATAATGAAGCATAGAATGATGTCGTTTATGACAATAAACGCAATTAAATTTGCTTTCGCACTCTTTAAGTGTATGCGCATGTGACAAGCAGTTTGTACAAAGTCGTTTTGTTTTTACAAAATTGTTTCGGTCGATAATATTCAATTTTTTGAATCTCTCGCAAGATTTGAGCTTATGCCCTCCTGTACATAGTTCGCATGACGTTTGTTTGTACTGTTCGGATGTGAACGTTTGATTTTTGAAGAAGCTTCTATTTAAATTGTTGTTGCTACTGGCTTGGGGTCTATGGAAGCTTCTATTTAGGTCATGTTGAACGGGTTTTGTTCTGACCATTTTTTTATCTACCCTTTCTGCGATTTCATATTGGGTAGTTAGGAAATCTTTCATTTGTTGCCACGTGGGGCATTTTCTTCGTGATGAGAGCGATTGCTCCCACAAAAGTAACGATTTTTCTTGTAAAGCGGCGGTGCATATATTTACCAGTATTGGGTCCCAGCTGTCTGTGGGAATATTTTGTGTCGATAAAACCGACTAACAATTTGAAACAGTGGATTGAAGTTTGATGAATTCTTCACTTGTTTCCCTTTGAATTTTTGCCAAGTTCATTAATATCGATATTTGCTTATCGACCAATATCCTTTCGTTTTCGAATCTTGATTTAAGAGCTTCCCAAGCCAAATTGAAATTATCGTCATTTAGTGCGAACTGTTTTACTATTACGCCTGCTTGACCTTTTGTTTTGTATCGGAGGTGATACAATTTTTGTGCATTTGATAGTTTTGGGTGGTTCATGTAAACGGCTGTAAACATGTCCCGGAAGGACGGCCATTGTTCATAACCACCATGAAATATTTCTGTGTCATATGGGGGCACCTTGAGATGGATGCCTGAACTTGCCTCTTGACTTTGTGCTTGTGGCAGCTCTACTCGCTGATGTGGAGTAGGTGCAATTGCTTTTATTAGCTTCAGCTGATCGGAAATCATTGATTTAGTGTCTTCGAACTGGTCTAAGCAGTTTTCATATTTGGCGTAAGCCGAGGACTTAAAATTTTCTGGTAGATCTGATTCGTCAGATTCTACTATGGCGTCATATGAAGCTTGGAGACGTATCCAAAAATTGTCGAGATTTTCCTTTTTGATTTCTAATGCCGATTCAGAATTATCTTGAATCGGAGAAGATGAAAATCGAGTGCAGTATCTTATTAAACTGTCACTCTCAGCAATGAATTTACTATATGTAATGTCTTTCCCCCTTTTTTGTTTTGTAGCACCTTGCTTTGATCGTGTAGCTTCTGCAGGTGTACATGAACTTTTTTCGTCCGAAATCATTTTTGGTACTTTTAGTAGTTGTGTAGATTTAGAATCTTTAGAATCTGCGTTCATTTAAAAAAGTCCAATTAATGAAATAATTTATCTCAGTGTAAACTGATTAAATTTAAGCGAAATTCGTAATTGTAACGCGTAAACTCTTTTATATAAATAAGAGAATTAGTAAATCGCTTTCTTTTTATTTATTTATTTTTTTTTTAAGTCGGATGAAATGATATAGCGTGTTTCGTTGTTACGGTATTTATATATTATTTTTCTCGATTGTATTGTTTATTTTAATAATTATTCAAAAATTGCAATATCTAGTTTGTTATATCTTTTTTGTGTTCGTATGCGTTATAGGGTATACCTATAAGCGAATTAGTATGTGTCAACGAGAGCTCGTATAAGAGATCAATGTACTTTATACATATGTACGCAATCCTACTTGTTTTTTGGTTGCCAAGAAACAAGGGGTATTGCCGGATTTGTGCCTATATGGACTTTGAATATAAATAATATTAAATAATTTTTTTTTTCTTCTACGCAATCCTGCTTGTTTTTGTTTGCCAAACAACAAGGGGTATTGTCGAGTATGTGCCAAATTGGACTTTGGAATATATTAAATTAAATTGTATAGAAGCAATGTATATAATATTTTTCACAATTTTTTATTATCGTTATTTATTTATTTATAGAATTATAAATAATTTTTTTTTTTTGTTAAGAATTCGTTTTTTTCTTTACCGAACCGTTTAAAATATTTTTTTTTTTTCGAATACGCTTTTTTAAGTTCTTTAACTTTTAGTGGTACCCTAGTAGGGTATAATAGTATGTCCCGTACTTGTATAAGTATGTATGTAAACGAGCGGACGTTGTTTCTGAGTTAAGAAAGAGCGCATAAACGTAATTAGAAACAAAGTAATCGTATGTGCACTACGATTCGTAAATGTGCACTCTCGGTATATAAAGTAAATATGTACGTATGTATGAGAGTTAGATAGACACGTATATTGTATATGTTGCTATGTGGGTATATGTATATGTGTTTTTTTTTTTTATTTGCCTTTGCTTACTTGTTTTAGGCAATCCTGCTTATTACTTGATCAAGCATAAGGGGTATTGCCGGATATTTTTGCAAGTAGAGTACTTGAATTTCATATATATGTATATATCATATATTGTGTTTGGGATTTGGTATACTTTGTGTTAAATACACGAAGGTAAGATTTCCTACGCAATAAAAATATGTATATTATGTGTATTGAATTTTTTGGTGAAACCAGAAATACCGCAAATACAACAATTTGGCAACCGTTTTTGAAAACCGTAATAAATATACATATACCCTGCAGTAATGAGGTACAAAATGGAATCGATACAACTTACTTGAATATTCGTCAAGGGATTTTGGGGACTATAGCCTGTATTTTGTATGTAGATGCCTGCTGATGTATCCAATCCTTCCCTGGGATGTTCCTTGAGGTTTTTGATTGGTTTTTGTTGTATTAATTTCGCGCCCGTTTTATATGTTAATATGTATATATACATATATATGGGTTTTAATGGTTTTCCGCGCACTTTTTTTTTTTTTTTTGTCACTGCACTGTTATATTATGCACCAAAAGCATATGTATATATATATAAATTTTTTTTTTTTGTTCTTGTGGTTACTGCACTTTTTTTTTTATTTGCACCAAAGCATATGTATATATATTATATATAAAAAAAATTTTTTTTTGTTCTTGTGGTCACTGTCCTTTTTTTTTGTTTTTTCCTTCTGCCTTTTTTTTTCAATACACTTTGTTGTTGGCTTCTCTGTTTATATATACATATGTAAATCACTTTTAAGCACTTTTCATATATATATTTTATTTTTTATTTTTTATTTTAGTTGTTTGTCACCACCAATTTTTTAAGGGTTTCCACCCTTATTTTTACTAAAAAAATTTTTTTTTTACTATAGTGCCATTCGGAATGGCTCGAAGGACCAATGTTAAGCCCACCACTTACTTGCCACTTTATACTTCCGCGTGTGCAAATTAAAGTAAAATCGAATGTTTTTCCGTTTCGAAAATGTTTATTTTAATATGAAATTATAAAAAAGGTTATCTTGACGCACTCACTCCCTGGTCGCATACCAGTGGAGAGGTAATAAAATGATATAAATTTATTGACGATAAAACGCGCCAAAGGAAAGCTCGATGTTTGCTGATCGACAGTCGCTGAGAGAAGAGGCTGTCCGCTTCGAGGACAGATGTTTTGTTCGGTGTGTTGTGTAGAGATCCTTGTGTGGTGTGTGGGTGTTGTGTGTGGTGTGTGTGCCAGTGTTGTCTTGTGTGTGGTGTGTCTGAGTTCTTCGGGGCGGGAATTGTAACTCATTTGGCCAGATATGAAATTCCTTTTGTGAATATATATGATAGCATACTAAACAATTACATTTTAATTAATTAATGTTCTATTTCAAAAGACTTTTTTTTAGTCAACATGAAAATAAGACCTACTTTTTAAATATTTCTTATGTTTGATAATATTATAAACTTTCATATACAATATGTATGTATATTTGCTTGTATTGTATATATACATATGTGGGTCATTCCAAGTCAAATCGACAAATAGTTGGACGCGACCCCACCGATTTGGATGATTTTTGGCAGAGAGTTTTGTCTCATTATAAAACGAAGTTCTGCCAAAGGAAAAACTTTTTCCTAAGAGTTATTCAAAATTGAAATATTCATTGTTTTTCCGATGTTATGAGTTTATTTATTCAATATTTCAGAAACTATTGTATATTATGATAAAAACGCTGGTGCGTTCATAGTGGTATAAAAAACAAATTTTTAGGAAAAAAAATTTTAAAAATTACCAAAATTAAAAATTTTTCGTTTTTAAATTTTTCAAAATTGTAAAAAGTACCCGGCGCGGAAAATTTTGCCTCAAAACTTATCTTCGACGGGTACTTTTTATAATTTTGAAAAATTAAAAAATTTTTAATTTTGGTAATTTTGAAAATTTGTTTTCAAAATGATCTTCTTGTACCTCGTAGTGTCCTCTATGCACGCACCAGCGTTTTTTTTACTAATATACAATAGTTTCTGAAATATTGAATAAATAAACTCATAAAATCGGAAAAACAGTGAAAATTTCAATTTTGAGTAACTCTTAGGAAAAAATTTTAAAAAACTTTGTTTTATGATGAGACAAAACTCTTTGCTAAAATTCATCTATCTCGGTGGGTGTCGCGTACAACTATTTGTCGATTTGACATGGAATGACCCATGTATGTACACAACATACTATCATAATATTCTAAAAATATATAATGCATATATATATTACAATAGTAATTTATATAAATCCTATCTTTCATCATTTAAAATTTATATACGCATGTATCATGCAAATATGTATGTATGTACCTTCGTAAAAGAATTATATCTGCAGGCTTCTGCATTCCAGTTATATTACCCCGCTATCCATCCGAAAGTTCTGTAGCACGTGGCATTCTTACTATATAATTAAAATTAAAAGTAATTAATTATATTTGCATACACTAGATTTAATATCTTTAACTTACTTATTTTTAAATTTTTTCATTTTAGTTAAAAACTAAATATGTATATATGTTGTCCGTGCAGCTGCCAGAACACAAATAGATGAATTTGCACATATAATTATTTTCTATGAACTATACAAATCGCAATGCCGTATTTAATTAACGGCACTACAAATGAGACGAGTATTAAATGTTATACACGGACAAAATATGTGAACCATGAATACTGAGATCCAAAAATTTGCACACATAATTCTTTTACGAAGGTATGTGCACTTTCACGCATTCAAATCACTATATTATCACTTATCAGTAATAACATGTTCCAGAGAACTGCAAAAGTGCATAATTTTTGCTTTAAAATCGGTAGCGATGGCCACTCACACTCAAACACATGTATGTTGGTCCAAATAACTACTCAAAGAAATATGAGCGCGAGAAGCAACTGAGCACATCGAGCATTTGCTATTGCGTCGTAGTTGTGTTTCTTTTTCACACTCTTCGTTTTTATTTGCACGGCGGTCTTGCTTATAAAATATATATAAACAAAATAAAAACTCATGACAAGTAATGGCAAGTACAACAAATGCAAATGATCAGTAGCCGGTGTACCTGTGTATTTGATCTTTATTTATGTTGTATTTTTTTGTGTGCTTTGTTTGAGCGTTGTTTAACTCTTTGTTGTGTGCCGAATGCATTTTAAAATTGTATTATTCGGTTAAGAATATTCTTAGCACACATTCTTATCGATCAAGTATTTTTGTTAAGATTAATAAATTAAAAATTAAAAGCCTAACTTTAGAGAAAAAAATCAGGTTTATATAAACAAATATATACATATTACTATATAAGATCAGCTTTGGTATTATTATTAAGTTTAATATTTAATAAATAAATCTGTTTATTACTGTTTTATAATTTTTTTCAAATCCACTTTGTTTACAACAAATATAGATACCATTACCAGAAAACTGAAACAGTACACACTAACAAAGAGAGAAAGTCCCAGTTCATATGTACACGGACTCTTTTGTCGCAGAAACCGTTTTTTGTGGGTGCCGCTTATGCTCGGGTGGCACGATTTATGTTCTTCGGTTTCAAATGAATATATACGAATTTTTTTTACATTTTAATATCGTTATTTATATTAGGTATATGGCAGATGGATATGGCCAGAGATGCACCGTTGTTTGAAAAACATTTAATTTTATTAGAATAATTCACACATTGGCCGATATATGCGGTATAAAGTCAGCCCGAAGTTTGAAAATATTTATATTAGGTATATGAGGGCTATGAGAAGTATTGACCCGATTTAACCCATTTTTGACAAACAGACATAATATTATCAGGAAAGGTTTCTTTCCAAATTCTAATTATATACATATCTCATACATTGAACGATAATTTTGGTAAAAAGTCAACCATCGACCCAGAGTCCACATTTTCGGTATATAGGTTGAACAGTTATGTCCCTACTTGAGATGGGATATTTTGAAGGTACTCTTTTTGCAAAGTTTTATTACGATATAGTATTGTATTTTTTAGTGCTTGCTTTGTATATACATAGGCACGTAAGGATAATATTACTTGCCGAATTTGGCCTATTGTCCAATGAAAAATTAAGGTTTCTGACTTGTTTATTTAATAAGTTATCGCACTTTTATTTCACTAATTTTTACCCCGTCGATAGGGTTGCTATAAGGATTTGTCCTGATTGAATTTGATTATTACAGCTTTAGTGGTTTAGGAGATATACACATTAAACTTATTAGAGTACGAGACCACGCCTACTTTTTAAAAATTTTTTAAACCGCAGATTTATTGGTTTTCGATTAACGACATTTTGTTGGCGTGGCAGTGGTCCGATTATGTCCATCTTCAATACCGACGGTGCCAAGATATACATATGTGTACCAAGTTTCATCAAGATATATCACTTTTACTCAAGTTACAGCTTGTACCGACGGACGGACGGACGGACGGACAGGTGACTGTCTGACCCGAATTTCAACTGGTCTCTTCATCCTGATCATTTATATATTTACCTATAATTAGTTTTGGGTGATACAACCAACCGTTAGGTGAAAAAAACTATTATGGTATACTCTGTAGCAACATTTTTCAGGAGTATAAAAAGTTAGCGAAGGGGTTTAACTTCATTGTTAGAGGAAATCGTGAATGGATTACAGTCAAATTCGGTATTTTTTAACTCACATATATAATCTTATAGATCATAGACTAAATTAGTTTTACAACTATATTTTATTATTTTATAGATCATAGACTAAATTAGTTTTATTACTATATTTTACTTCCTGGCAGCGAAATATATATTGAAATCTTCCCCAAATAAGACATACATTACTGGGAATAAACGCAACCGAAGAGGCTTAATATAATACATTAAGTTGATGTGAGAAACGTCAACCAAAGGACTGGAATTTATTGATTAGGCATGAGAGGTTTAGACTAACATCAATTTCATTTACATCTATTGAGCGCCAAACCATTTATATAATTTTTTAACTTTTAAGAAAACGTGTCCACTTAATTTTATTAAAATGTCACACATTTTGACCAATCTAAACGGTTTACAGACAGGTGGAAAGTTGGAAATCATTTATAAGATATATTGCAATGGAATGGCTGATTGCATTGATTTTTCACATTGCTTAGGTATACGTGACAACTTATTTTAAAGCAATTTTATAAATATACAAATTTAATCAGGTATATAGAGTAAAGTCAGCCGGACGTTTCAAAATCCTGAATATCAGTTATATGGGGGCTAAGGCAAGTTTTCGCCCGATTTTATCCACACACACAGAATGGGGTTCATATATTCGGTATTCAGGGGCTTGAACAGTTATGGTTCGATTTTGACAATTTTTAGACTCAATATAGCATATCTAGTGCCTTCATATTCTGGCAAAGTTGTATCCGAATATATTCGTTGGTGCTTGAATTGTGTACTGGGAAGTAAAAAAAGTCGTATGGAATTTAAAATTGTGTTATAATGGAAGTAGGCGTGGTTGTAGTCCGATTTCACCCATTGCAAAATTTGTCGGTAGTGGTGCTTAAGAGGTTTCTCTTTTTATAGCTTTAATGTTTTAGGAGATACGTACACTAAATCTTATATAGGTGGGGTCATGTTTATTATACTCTCGCAACCTGTTGCTACAGTGTATAATAGTTTTGTTCACCTAACGATTGTTTGTATCACCTAAAACTAATCGAGTTAGATATAGGGTTATGTATATATAAATGATCAGGATGAAAAGACGAGTTGAAATTCGGGTGACTGTCTGTCCGTCCGTCCGTCCGTCCGTCTGTCCGTCCGTGCAAGCTCTAACTTGAGTAAAAATTGAGATATATTTATGAAACTTGGTACACATGTTTCTGGGTACCGTGAGACGGTTGGTATTGCAGATGGGCGTAATCGGACTACTGCCACGCCCACAAAACGCCATTAATCAAAAACAAATAAATTACCATAACTAAGCTCCGCAATAAGATATAAGACTGTTATTTGGTACACAGGATCACATTAGGGGGGGGCATCTGCAGTTAAAATTAGTTACAAAATTCACTGGAAGCTGAAATCGGGTGGCAACTCCGCCCACTCCCCATATAACGGTACTGTTAAAAACTACTAAAAGCGCGATAAATCAAGCACTAAACACGCCAGAGACATTAAATTTTATCTCTGGGATGGTATGAGATGACTTTATAGGAACCGCATTCAAAATTAGACAATGGGCGTGGCACAGCCCACTTTTAGGTGAAAATCCATGTCTTGGGACCTGCTTAACCGATTGCAACCAAATTCGATACATAATATTCTTCTCATATTCTATATTATAGTACGAAAATGGGCGGAATCGGATCACAACCGCGCCTATTTCCCATAGAACATCATTTTAAATTCCATCTGATTCTTTCACTTTCCACTATGCATATCAAGAAACAACGATTATATCGGGGTAAAACTTTGCGTGAATAATACGTTTAAAGTATGCCACCTTGTGACTAAAAATTTTCTAAATCGAACCAAAACTGTTCAAGCCCCTAAGTACTAAACATGTGGACCCCAGTGCCTATAGTTGACCTTCTACCGAAAATATCAGCCAATCCACAAAGAAATTTCAAACGAGTATACCCTTTGACTTTGCGAGAGTATAAAATGTTCGGTTGTTTATGTCACCTAAATATAATTGAGTTAGATATAGCCGAGTCCGTCCGAGCGTGCACGCTGTAACTTGAGTAAAAATTGAGATATCTTAATGAGACTTTTTGCACGTGTTTCGTGGTGTGAAAGTGAGGACAAGTTCGTAGATGGGCGTAATTGGATCACTGCCACGCCCATAAAACGACATTAATCGAAAACCTATAAATTGTCATAACTAAGTCGCCAATTAAGATGCAAACCCGTAATTTGATACAACGAATCGCAATAAATAGGGGCACCTGTGGTTTGAAAACTTTGTAAAATTGGGCTTGGCCCCGTCCCATAATAGGTTTAATATATATATCTCTTAAGCTATTCTAACACAGCAAACATAAAGCGGCAGTTTATTGGAAGAAATGGGAGGAACTAACCGAGGCTGTTAACAATACCCCCTGAGGACTCGGGTATAAAATAGTAATGAAAAAACTTGGCCGAGCTAAGCCACCTAACTTAACCGTTGTCAAAATGGACCACATTGTAAGCGCGCTATTTCCCACACACGAAAAAAGGCCGAGCGATTGCAGACAAGCTCAAGACGAACAAATCACCCGGCCCGTATGGGTTCCCAGCAGAAATTCTTAAAATAATCGCTACAGAGCGACCGGCAATACTTCTGAACATGTACAACGTCTGCCTCGAGGCCGGAATATTCCCTGAACCTTCGAAAAAACAACGGCTGGTCCGAATCAGTAAGAAAAAAGGAGATCCCAACTTGCCATCAGCATACCGTCCACTATGCATGCTCGGCACAGCGGGAAAGCTTTATGAAAGATTACTTAAACCTAGACTCGAAGTAGTCATCAACGAAGCTGGAGGACTCTCCCCTAGACAACATGGATTTAGACCCGGCAGGTCAACTTTAGTATCTATCAGATACGTCCTTCAAAATGTAGAAGCCGCACAGCGCAGATGTCATAAGAAAGATAAAAGAATAGTTCTGTTGGCGACTTTATATGTCCGAAATGCCTTCAATAGCACTAGATGGGTGGACATGATCGACGCTCTCGAAAGAAGCTTTAGAATCCCCGACTACCTCAGGGCGGTGGTGCGGAGCTAGCTTAGCAAGAGAAAATTGTTGTACCAAACTAGAGAGGGATCACGGCAGATAGCGGTTACGTCAGGAGCAGGATCTATTTTAGGCCCAGACTTGTGGAACATCAGCTACGACGCCATACTAAAACTCGAGATGCCAGACCAATCTTATCTAATTGGCTACGCGGACGACATCGCCGCAGTAATTACAGCCCCAGATACAGAAGATGTGCGAAGAAAGCTAAACCAGGTCATGGGATGTTTTAGTGACCTGCAAGCGGCTTATACCGCTGCTATATCACATATATTTGTACAGGACATATCACTTCGACATCTCTTGCGGCAGCATGAGAATAGGTCAAATCGGATGTTATTTCTATATAACGGTTATGTTAAAAACTACGATAAATACATTAAATTTGACATCCGAGATGATACAAAAGAGCTTTATAGCAGCATTTTTCAAAATTGAACAATGAGCGTGGCACTGCCCACATTTAGGTGAAATCATATGTCTCCGAACCTACACCACCAATTTCAACCATATTTGGTACATAAGATTATTTTAACATTCCCATGTAACAGTGCTACTTCCCATATAACACAATTTTAAATTCCACTGAATTTTTCACTTTCTATTATACAAATGAAGCACTACTCAAAATATCAGCATAAAAATTTGTACGAATATTTTCTTTAAGGTATGCTATCTCAGGTCGAAAAAGTGAAAAAATCGGACCATAACTATTCAAGCCCCCAGATACCGGGAATATAAACCCCAGAGCCGATGGCTGACTGTTTTACGAAAATATGGGTCAATCTGTGAGATATATTATATAATAGAAATTCAATTTTAAAACGTCCGGCGGACTTTATTTCATATATATTAAATGTTTATATTTATATAATTGCTTAAAAATTAGTTCTAAAGTATACCTCAGCAATGTTAAAAATAAATGCAATCAGTATAATTTTTGCTGACGGGAAGTAAAATATAGTAATAAATTTAAGGGAGGTTATGACCTTGAAAATAAGTCAATATGATACTAAATTAGATTGTAATCCATTCACCATTTCGTCGAACAATGAAATTGAACATCTTCGCTACATTTCTTAATATAAAGTTTTGACAGCACCTGCAGGTGTTTCCTCGGCTTTGATCTTTGCAAGTTGCAAAAGTATAAAAGTTTCGGTTACACCCGAACTTAGCCTTTCCTTACTCGTTTTGCTTTTATTTTTCATAATTCAGTATTGAAAATACATTCAGTTCTAAATCTTTACCACTATACGATCACCTGATTTTTAATCGCGATTTTTGTATTATTCTGTTCTATCCAGAAGAAAGCAATCGAATATAATAAATGTACACTAGTATATTATGATTTTCATGTATTCAACCAATAAGTTATCTCACTTTCTATACAGTTTCGTCCATTTTTATACTCTTGCAACATGTTGCCATAGAGTATAGTAGTTTTTTTGCACTTAACGTTCGTGTGTGTCACCGAAAACTAATCGATTAAGATATAGGTTTATATACATATTTATAAGTGATCAGTATGATGAGACGACTTGAAATCGGAGTGACTGTCTGTTTGCATATCCGTCTGTTCGGCTGTCTGTCTGTGCAAGCGATTAATTGAGTAAAAATTAAGAAATCTTAATGAAATTTGGTACTCGGATTCCTTGCAAAAAAGTGAGGACGAGTTCGTAGATGGACGTAATCGGAGCACTGCCATGCCCACAAAACGTCATTAATCGAAAACTTATAAAATTTCATTACTAAGCACTAAATTAAGATATAAAACTGTAATTTGGTACTGGGGATAGCAGGAGCAAGGTTTACAAACATTTAAAAAAATGGGCGTGTATCTGTTCTCTAATAGGTTTAATGTACATATATTCTAAACCCCTAAAGCTACAATAATCAAGTTTACGTTGGACAATTCTTATAAGAACTCTTACTGACAGTGGGAAAATGGATGAAATTCTATTATAACACCGCCCTCCCTCCATTTAACGGCTTTGTAAAAACTATTTCTTCGTTCAACGAGTAAATGCGGCAGAGACATTAAATTGTACACCTAGGTGATACATTAGGGCTTTATAGCAGCCGCATCCCATATAGCAAAATTTTAAATTCCATTAGATTCTTTCACTTTCCAGTACACAAATCAAGCACCAACGAATATATTCAGATGAAACTTTACACAAATGTGCCTTTGAGTTATGCCATGTTGAGTATAAAAATTGTCCAAATCGAACCAATCTGAGAGATATGTTATTAAAATTCGCGGAAAATGTTTCCTTGATAATGTATACCCTTGTGTCAAAAATTAATTGAATTGGAAACGGGATAAAATGAAAATATTTATTTTATTTGTGTTTCGATCGTTGAAGTGACGGCTCTACGTATCATATAAATTTTCCATTTCTCAAGTTAATATTATTCCCATATTCTAATTGATTAAGAAATCTGATATACCATAAATCAACGCGTGTTGTGAGCTCCCGACAAGAAAGGTATTTGTTAATGGGGAATCACGGCTCGATTCCGGAGAGCCTGAGAAACGGCTACCACATCCAAGAAAGGCAGTAGGCGCGAGTTATTGACTCACTTGACTATATATTGTAATACTTTTGCACACGGTACCAACAGAAGCTGACACAATATATGCCTTAATCAGTTGAACCACAACTACTAAGAACTTGTAGGACCTAAATTTTAGCTTAAATATACAATAAAGACAGCATCATTCTATACATTACTCTTTGTTTAATACAGTTTAAGCGTGTACTCTATTTATACAAGTAAAGTAACGTTCATCATCTTGATTAACCAAAAATATATTTTTCTGTTTTTTTGTGAAATAATGAAATTAATTGGAGCCAAACGTGGGGCTGCGCAAATAAAAAAGAATTCAGATAAATAAAAATGTATATAGTACTATAACATAAAAAATAATTTTTTTGCAGGGTTGGGAATTTTTTAATTCAAAAATTTGATTTTAACTTTTTAATTCGGATGTTGGGATTAAAAAGTAAATTTTAGATTTTTAATGCAGCATGTTTGGGGTTAAAAATTGAAAATATTATTTTTTGGTTTGAATGAACGCGAAAAAGTGTTAATTCTAACACAAATTCTTTTTTTAATTCTTAATAATATGCTTGGGATTCAACTTTTTCATTATTATTTTTTAATCCGGTAGTTGGTATTAAAATTTTTTGTTATATTTTTTGATCCGGTATGTGGGAATAAAATTTTCATTTTGGATTTTTAACGTATTATTTGCAACTCTGCTTGCAGGCAATTGTTCCAAATATAAACCTGCCCATATACTAAGAAACAACAACACCAAGTAATCGAAATAATGGATCGACTAGATGATTCATACGCCGACCAAATATATGTACTAGAGGATGAAATGATGAAAATACGACAAAAAAACATCCCAATTCATGTCTACTTCGTCTTTCGAAATGGAAATGACACATAAAACTTCTAACGTCGTTATCGCAATAACGCTTTTGTATAGACGGGTTTGCGCACATCTACCTTTTTAATAAGGAAGGGCTAAGTTCGGATGTAACCGAACATTTTATACTCTCGCAAAGTCAAATGGTATACTCGTTTGAGATTTCTTTGTGGATTGACCGATATTTTCGGTAGAAGGTCAACTATAGGCACTGTGGTCCACATATTGAGTACCTAGGGGCTTGAACAGTTTTCGTTCGATTTAGACAATTTTTAGCCACAAAGTGGCATATTTTAATAGCATTATTCACGCAAAGTTTTACCCCGATATAATCATTGTTACCTGATTTGCATATTGGAAAGTGAAAGAATCAGATGGCATTGAAAATGGTGTTACATGGGAAGTAAGCGTGATTGTAGTCCGATTTCGCCATTTTTCGCACCATAACATAGAGATATGAAAGTAATGTCATGTACCGAATTTGGCGGTGCCACGCCCACTGACTAATATTGAACTCTATTCATATAAAGTTATCTTATACCATCCCAGAGATAAAATTTAATGTCTCTGGCGTATTTAGTGCTTGATTTATCGCGCTTTTAGTAGTTTTTAACAGTACCTTTATATGGGGAGATGCTAAAAACATTCGTTCCCAATTAATTTTGTTCTTATAGCTTCAGTGGTATAGGAGATATGCACATTAAACCTATTAGGAGTGGGACCATGCCCACTTTAAAAAAAATTTTAACTTTTTATACTCTCGCAACCTGTTGCTACAGAGTATAATAGTTTTGTTCACCTAACGGTTGTTTGTATCACCTAAAACTAATCGAGTTAGATATAGGGTTATATATATAGGTATATAAATGATCAGGATGAAGAGACGAGTTGAAATCCGGGTGACTGTCTGTCCGTCCGTCCGTCCGTCTGTCCGTCCGTGCGTGCAAGCTCTAACTTGAGTAAAAATTGGGATATCTTAATGAAACTTGGTAGACATGTTTCTTGGTACCGTGAGACGGTTGGTATTGTAGATGGGCGTAATCGGACCACTGCCACGCCCACAAAACGCCATTAATCAAAAACAAATAAATTGCCATAACTAAGCTCCACAATAAGATACAAGACTGTTATTTGGTACACAGCATCACATTAGGGAGGGGCATCTGCAGTTAAATTTTTTTTTTAAATGGCGTGGTCCCGCCCCTAATAGGTTTAATGTGCATATCTCCTAAACCGCTAATGCTATAATAACAAAATTCACTGGAAGCAAATTTTTTTAGAACCTCTACCTACGGTGTGAAAATAGTTGAAATCGGGTGGAAACTCCGCCCACTCCCCATATAACGGTACTGTTAAAAACTACTAAAAGCGCGATAAATCAAGCACTAAACACGCCAGAGACATTAAATTTTATCTCTGAAATGGTACTAGATGACTTTATAGGAGCCGCGTTCGAAATTGGACAACGGGCGTGGCACCGCCAACATTTAGGTGAAAACCCATATCTTAGGATCTGCTTAACCGATTTCAACCAGATTTAGTACATAACATTCTTCTCATATCTTTATGATATAGTGCGAAAATGGACTAAATCGGACTACAACCACGCCTATTTCCCATATAACACCATTTTCAATTCCATCTGATTCTTTCACTTTCCACTATGCATATCAAGCAACAATGATTATATCGGGGTAAAACTTTGCGTGAATAATACGTTTAAAGTATGCCACCTTGTGACCAAAAATTGTCTAAATCGAACCAAAACTGTTCAAGCCCCTTAGTACTGCATGTGAAAAACAAAATATACAAAGCTGTAGAAGCAAAAAAAAAAAAAACACAAATCGGGCGCGAAGCCTAAAAGCACTTAACCACAAAACAGGTATAAAAACAAAAAAACGGGAGCGGATTAAAACACATAAACTCAAATTGTTTTAACAACAACACAATACTACTTTAAGACTTTAGAAGAAGAGGAAGAAAAGAATTGGAACAAAACGACCAGGCTCATAAACATACCCATATATTTACATTACGTACAGAAGTCCCTTGATGGAATACCAAGCGTATTAAGTCCACAAATATTTATTATATGAAAATGCTCAAATGTATATACTAATTATAGGTTTATATAAATATGTATAAAACATGTAATACCAAACCCGTTTAACAATGTAATACGGTTACCAAACTGGTTCAATTTTTGAGTTGAATTTACGGGAAAACCGAAAACACTTTGGTATAAAATATAGACACATACATAAAATTAAATATCTAATTATTTAATGCCTATCTACTAGCTTACCTTTGTATATTCGAACACACCAATTAACAAACACAAAAAACAAATTCAAGTATATACTTGCACATTTCTCCAGCAATACTCCTTATGTTAAAAAACAATAAGCAGGATTGCGTAAACTAAGTAAGCAAAAGCAAAATAGCAAACCTAAAACAGAGAAACAAATAAAAACACAACAAACATACATATATGTATATGGAATTAACGCTTACCTATCAGATCTATATATATCGTTAAATATATATTATTAATAAACATATATGTATGTATACAAAAATATATTTACGAAGTGCATACGGAGAATACCTGCACATTATCGATTCTTTTCTCGCGCTAGTTATGTGTACACTATCATCCCAACCAGACACCACACAACAAAATATTGTAAATTGGACAAAATAAAAGATTAAAGAAAAACAAGTAAACATTACAAAAAAAAGGATAACAAGTAGAGATAAAGAACATAATAAAAATGCATACAAACATGTTTTGGTAATTATGTTTGACTGTAATGATAACCCAGTCATTATCGGGTAAACCACACAATCATGTTTGTTTGCATTCAATAGAAAATAAGATTACATTTAACAAATATTGTATTTCATAAGAAAATAGAAAAATAAAGAAATAGATTAAGAAAATGGTAATCACTTTAGTAGTTATATAAGCAAAACATAATTTGAAAAAGAAACAGAATAAAATATAATGTCACAGAAGTAACATCGTCGGCATTTTTATTTTTTCCTCCGCTCGAACAACCAAAACTCGCTCTCTCTTCGTATTGCAAACATACGTACGAACGTTTACATAAAATCATACGGCATAGAATTAAACTATCTCTTGTTAATCTACGCCGGGAATAATTAAATTAACATTTAAAATAATTTCTAAAAATATGCAAAAAAATTCGCAAGTAATTTAACAGTAAACAGGTAAAGTGAAAACGAATTCACTGAATTAAAATTATTAGAAACAAAATAAAAAAAAATTTCTAACAACATACTTACATACATATGTTTTATATATTGGTATTTACAATTTTACATATATTCTAAGTCCTCATAGGCAATTATCCGGCAATACCCCCTGTTGTTTGGCAAACAAAAACAAGAAGGATTGCATACAAAAAAAAGCCCTTTGATCTCTTTAACGAGCTCTTAATTGCATAAAAAACAAAAAAAAACATAAGCACATACATACATACGCACAAAAAATTCGAGCATACATATGTAGAAAGCGCATTGCTCTCTTCAACGAAATTTTGCCAAGGCTTCTATAAAGCCCTCTTGTATCATCCCGAATCTAAAATTTAATGTCTTAGTGACATTTTAATTAGAATGGAACGATGGATGATGGAGATAGAATAGATATTGAAAATCACCTTAAGAAAGTAGATGAAAATTTACATAATTCAATTACAGCTCTCAACCACCAAATAAAAATTAATAATTTCTTTTCGAACACGTTCACAAAATTAAAACAAATTATTGAAGACGAAAGAAAGAATTCTTTAATGTATCAAGAGAGAACAGACAAAATATGGATTCTTCATGAACAAACAAAAAAGATAAACATTCTCAAAGACGCAGTAAACCAGATTCAGGAAAACATTATTTCAGCAAAAAGTGGTATTTTTCACCCAAGCATTTAAACAAATGAAGAAATTTATAATTACAACATAGACCTCAATAAACTTCAACATATAAAATTATGCGCCTTGAAATATAAAGAAAATTTGTTTATGTTCGTGGTCAAAATCCCAAAAGAATTTCAATCGGTACAATTAAAAACTATTATTCCTATACCAAATACAGCAGGCAAAGAAATAACAGCAGAAATTGAAAATGTTTTTGAATACAAAAATGTCACTTATAAATTCGAAGAAGCTAAAACACTCAATGAACTACAAATTTCTAAACATTGCATCTACTTATTAAATTGTGAACTTATCAAAAATAGCATTACAGAAATTTTTCAAATTGATGAAAAAACTATTTTAATAAAAAATGCAAATGGCATAGAACTAAACCATAACTGCGACAACAGAAAAATTAAGTTGAAAAACACTACATTGATTCATTATAATAACTGCACAATTAAGATCGTATACAAAACATTCTCAAATACTAAAATATCATACAATCAAAGATTTTATTATCCAAACTATGATACTCACAATTTCACTAACAAAATTACAATTAACGACCCTGTATTTAAAAACGAAGAAAATTTAAAAGAAATTAATGAATTAAAATATCACGAAAATATCTCTCATATTGGAATATCAATTTTAAGTTTTATTGTGATTATAATAATAATTTTAATATCTTGTAAAATTAAAAAAAAAGAAAAACAATACTATTCAAACTCAGGAGAATTTTCAATTAAGGGAGGGAGGAGTTATGTGTACACTATCATCCCAACCAGACACCACACAACAAAATATTGTAAATTGGACAAAATAAAAGATTAAAGAAAAACAAGTAAACATTACAAAAAAATAAGATAACAAGTAGAGATAAAGGACATAATACAAATGCATACAAACATGTTTTGGTCCTTATGTTTGACTGTAATGATAACTCAGACATTATCGGGTAAACCACACAATCATGTTTGTTTGGATTCAATAGAAAATAAGATTACATTTAACAAATATTGTATTTCATAAGAAAATAGAAAAACAAAGAAATAGATTAAGAAAATGGTAATCACTTTAGTAGTTATATAAGCAAAACATAATTTGAAAAAGAAACAGAATAAAATATAATGTCACAGAAGTAACATCGTCGGCATTTTTATTTTTTCCTCCGCTCGAACAACCAAAACTCGCTCTCTCTTCGTATTGCAAACATACGTACGAACGTTTACATAAAATCATACGGCATAGAATTAAACTATCTCTTGTTAATCTACGCTGGGAATAATTAAATTAACATTTAAAATAATTTCTAAAAATATGCATAAAAAATTCGCAAGTAATTTAACAGTAAACAGGTAAAGTGAAAACGAATTCACTGAATTAAAATTATTAGAAACAAAATAAAAAAAAATTTCTAACAACATACTTACATACATATGTTTTATATATTGGTATTTACAATTTTACATATATTCTAAGTCCTCATAGGCAATTATCCGGCAATACCCCCTGTTGTTTGGCAAACAAAAACAAGAAGGATTGCATACAAAAAAAAGCCCATTGATCTCTTTAACGAGCTCTTAATTGCATAAAAAACAAAAAAAAACATAAGCACATACATACATACGCACAAAAAATTCGAGCATACATATGTAGAAAGCGCATTGATCTCTTCAACGAAATTTTGCCAAGGCTTCTATAAAGCCCTCTTGTATCATCCCGAATCTAAAATTTAATGTCTTAGTCCAGTCATTTAAGCTTAAGTTAGGTAAGAATCTCGGAATTCAGATACCCAGCTGTAAGTCTGTAAATACTTGTATATTGACACCCTAAAAGTTGTCTCAAAACCTACATATGGTAGGGTGTACGCAACTATTAAATTTCAAGGTCAAAGGTCACAAAAATCGGTTTTTTGCGCTTTTTTTGTAAATATCTCATTTCCTATGGGTTTTTTGCTATTGGTATTTATTATCAATATTGTAGAATACAAAATTCTCTACAAATTTTGTTTAAAAATTTTTTTCATACGGTGAACCGTTTTCGAGATAGAGGGCTTAGAGCGCGCGGTCACAGCATCACTTCAGGTCAACCGGTGCCTCCGATCAAAAACGCGCCATATATAGTTGATGAACTATCGATAAATCAATGATTATAAATATTTGTCAATTTTTATTAACTATTATATTATATTTTATCATTTTCTTCATGCCTTAAATCTTTATCTATTCAATAATACTGATCACCGTTTCCTAAAATTAAAAAATAATGAAGGAAAAAACTTAAATCTTACTATAATTATATTCCCATTAACACTAATGACATTTTAATTAGAAAATAATTAAGTGCATCTTCTTTAAAATCTGTAAATTTGTAAATAATAGGACAAGATATTGATATACTCATCATTTTAATTGGGCGTACACTGTCTTACGAACAAGAAATTTTCTTTCAAAAAGTTAGGAAAGGTAATGTAAAAACGGAGCTATACTCGACTAAGTTTTGATAATTATCCTCATTCCAAAACACATATTTTATTTCTGCACGCATTAAGTGGATGTGACACAACTTCTGCGCTTTTAAAAAAGGGAAAAAAAACATTTTTAAAAGTTTTTGAGAAACTGACCAATTTGGATGAACTAGCTGCAGCATTTGAGGAAGAAAATTGTTCTGCCCAGAGATTACTAGAGACTGCCTTATTGGCAGTCTATAATGCTCCGAAATCTGTGAAAAGTCTCGATCATCTTCGTTATATGCATTACGTCAAGTCTACAAAACTTAATAAACCTGTGCAGCTTTCAAATATTCCACCAACAAGTGCAGCTGCTCATCAACATTTCGAACGTGTATATTATCAAGTTCAAACTTGGTTAGGGCATGATTTGGAACCCCAGGTATGGGGTTGGGCAATGCAAAACGATTTTCTGGAGCCTATCATGACAATTTTACCACCTGCTCCAGAACATTTGCTTAATACAATTTTCTGCAACTGCAAGAGTGGTTGTGGTTCGCGATGCGGATGCAGGAAGGCGGGCTTGCAATGTTCTTTAGCTTGTGGCCAATATAATGGGCAAGCTTGTCTCAATGCTCTACCATATCAGAGCGACATTAACGAAGATGGAACTTTTGACCCCGAAATCATGGAAGAACTTGAAACAAATGTCGTTGAAGACGATAATGAAGACCAGTTTGAAATTTACCAGCAGCCGGAAGACGACGATGAAGAGGAAGAAGATGATTAAAATTATAAATTGTAGTTTTTTTACCCTTTATTCCATTTTTTTACTTTTAATAAAAATAAATGTACTGAATGATATTTTTTAATATATTTTTTATATATTTTTTTTATCATGTAAGAAGTTATTAATATTAATAAGGTTTAAATTCAAATATAATTCCTATATTTTCATTAACAATTCTGCAATTTCATGGGCAGGTAAGTGTTGTTAAATAAATTAATACTGAATAAAAAGTGGATAGGTTAGGAAAAAATGATAAAATATAATATATATAGTTAATAAAAATTGACAAATATTTCTTCAAATAGTTATCTTCCGATTTCATCCATTTTCACATTTTCGAAGGAGGAGTCAATAACGCCCACTTCTCAAGAAATTTTTCAACCACAGATGCCCCTTTCTAATGCAATTCCTTACACCAAATTAGAAGTTTATATCTTAATTCAGTGCTTTGTTATGGCATTTTATAGGTTTTCGATTCTTTACGTTTTGTATACGTGGCAGTCCGATTACGCCCATCTAGAATTCCAAACATCTTATGGTACCACGAACTATGTGTACCAAGTTTCATCAAGGTATCCTAATTTTTACTCATGTTACAGATTGCTCGGACGAACGGACTGACAGACAGTTACCCGGATTTCAACTCGTCTACTCATCCTGATCATTTATATATATATAACCTTATATCTAATTAATATTTTTAGCTGACATAAACAACCGTTAGGTGAAAAAAAATATTATGTATAAAACTATATCTATCTTGATTAGTTAATAGCATCCGAATGGATTACAATCAATTTTTAGGTGTTAATAATTTTACCGGCCAAGGACTAGACAATTCAGACCAATTTGAGCTAAAATCTTTTATTTATGTATTATTATCTTTTATCTTCAAATTACGGACTCATTGCAGAAACCAACTGCTCAAAGTTTTTATGGTAGGATTACCCAAGTCTTGATCCATCTTCTACCAGTCCATTACCCAGTCCCTCTGCTATATTTCCTCCAACATCTTGTAAGAGTGTTGCATCAGACATTTGTTCACCAACCGTCAACAGAACACAAAAAAGAACATTTAAGAGACCTCACTTAGAAAAACAAAAACTTTAGCTTGAATAGAAAAAAGAGGAAAAGTTTAAATAGCTCATATGTTATGTGGCTGAAATGTGTAACAATTTCTTCTTCTTTCTCCAACCTTGGTTTCTGAAATTTGAAAATGTTTTCCTCTCTATAAACTTTTGAATCGTTCATTGCTTTTTAACGTCGGAGCTTTTTTGTTTTACTTAAAGTGACTGGCAGTGAAAATGGCCTACCTCGAAAAATAGTTTTTTTTTGTTAATGTTCTCAAGCTATAGAAATTAAACTAAATTAAATTATAGATTGTTTGTCGCCTTATCTTCTCTTCACTGATACGACGAGCACTTAGTAACAACTCGTCAGTTTGGTGCTCCGATTCCTCAAGTTGGTAATCGAAATGATCACCTTGCTGCAGTATAAGGTTATGTAACAATGTGCAACAGAGAGAATCCGATTTGTTACTTTTCTCATTCCGCTTTCAATTTGGATTTGGAGCCGTAAGCCTTTTAGACTCCCAAATCTTTCTTTCAGCATTCCAAAACAGAGTTCAATCCTAATTCTATAGCGACTGAATATTTTGTTGTGAAAAAACCTTTGGCTTTGTATTAATTCTCTGGAATTTTCTCTAAATGACGTTATAACTTTTCTGTCTCATTTATGATCATCAACTTCTTTTCTCTACTGTAACTTTCAAATAACCTCCAGAAATTAAGTACTCTCATTTATATTCTTCTTACCGTTGCATATTTTATTTTTCCCTGTTTTTATTCTTTTGTTAAATATAAGTGAAAGGTTCTATGTAATATATTTAGGTGTTGAACATATTTATAAAAATACCATACATGCAAAAATATAAGTATATTAAAATTGTGTGTTTAATAAAATATATAATTGACACAGTTAATAAAAAAAATAAAGTTAAATTCAAACAAGTAAGGAAGGGCTAAGTTCGGATGTAACCGAACATTTTATACTCTCGCAAAGTCAAATGGTATACTCGTTTGAGATTTCTTTGTGGATTGACTGATATTTTCGGTAGAAGGTCAACTATAGGCACTGGGGTCCACATATTTAGTACTTAGGGGTTTGAACAGTTTTGGTTCGATTTAGACAATTTTTGGCCGCAAGGTGGCATACTTTAATTGCATTATTCACGCAAAGTTTTACCCCGATATAATCATTGTTACCTAATTTGTATAGTGGAAAGTGAAAGAATCAGATGGAATTTAAAATGATGTTACATGGGAAGTAAGCGTGGTTGTAGTCCGATTTCGCCCATTTTCGCGCTATGATATAGAAACATGAAAAGAACGTTATGCACCGAATTTGGTTGAAATCGATTCGAATTGAGCAGATCTCAAGATATGGGTTTTCACCTAAAAGTGGGCTGTGCCATGCCCACTGTCTAATTTTGAACGCGGTTCCTATAAAGTCATTTTATACCATCTCAGAGATAAAATTTAATGTCTCTGGCGTGTTTAGTGCTTGATTTATCGCGCTTTTAGTAGTTTTTAACAGTACCGTTATATGGGGAGTGGACGGAGTTGCCACCCGATTTCAACTATTTTCACACCGTCAATAGAAGTGCTAAAAACATTTGCTTCTAGTGAATTTTGTTATTATAGCATTAGCGGTTTAGGAGATATACACATTAAACCTATTAGAGGCGGGACCACGCCCACTTTTTAAAAAAAAGTTTTAACTGTGCCCCATACGATTTAATTTTGATACATTCATTTCCACGTGCACATATTCAGTCCGGCATAGACCCGCTGATTCTATTTGTCGCACTATAAACGCACTAACTCAATGCCATTTTGTGACAGTCGTTTGGTTGTGGTCGTGCCTATTGAAGATTAAATCCTCAAAATCTTTTTCCAAAGCAAATAGCTTTTTTAAAGGTTTTAATAAAAAAAAATCTTAACATTTATTTATTAAGTAAAAACTTGTGCAATATTTTTTAAAATCATTTTGATGTAATTTTCTCCAATAAGAATCTATCACTTAAATATATGTAACTATGTTTCGAATTAAAAGAAATCAAGGTTAACCGATATCTAGCTATCCTGTTTTTGCATGTGCAAAATGAAATAACTGGCAAAGTGGTGAGTTTGTGCATCAACTACCCAGAAAATTTTCAAGTGTTGCCAGATTCATAGTGAAGATTTTTTTGTAAAAAATTAAGATTTCGTTTTAATTTCACTTTAAGGGTTTGATGATATTTTTTTTTTTAAAAAGTCTTAATTTTGACGATAAGGCGCAAAATAATTGCTCAATTGGAAGGTACTTATAGGTATTTACCATACGTCTATAAACAAATAAGATATTATAAACATACCTAAAGTATTGAATTTTTACAGAAGTAGAACTTTGTTGTTGATGTTTTAGTAGAGCATACTGTGCTGTTGGAGAAGCTACCTCAAAGAGAGAGTTGAGCATTGCTGCAGCTACATATTTTATCGGCGTAAAACTTTGCGTGAATAATACGTTTAAAGTATGCAACCTTGTGACAAAAAATTATCTAAATTGAACCAAAACTCTTCAAGCCCCTAGGTACTGATATGTGGACCCCAGTGCCTATAGTCGACTCTTTACCGAAAATATCGGTCAATATAGAACAAGGCGGCAAGATCCACAAAGAAATATAAAACGATTATACAATTTGACTTTGCGAGAGTATAAAATGTTCATTTACATCCGAACTTAGCCCTTCCTTACTTGTTTAATATTATAAAAGTCTTTAATACAAAAATGACTACCTTGGTTATATTGGGGCAAGTGGACGATGTGGACTGTTTGCATTTCCGTCTGGCATTAACCTAAAGTCTCTCCATTTCTTCACCTATTTGATTAATTTAACTCACACAATGACCGATATATTCAACATAAAATCCACTAGAATTTTTGAACTTCAAATATTTAATATTTGGGGGCTGGAGTTGTTTCGTATGAATGTATGTTTATAATTTGATTGCAAAAATATTTTACATATTGGCCGATATAACCCGATTTCATCCATTTTTGGCACAAGAACACATTAACATATTATAAAAAAACGATGCTGATAATCCCAAGTTTCAACCAGATATCGTAATTTTTGCTTAAGTTACATTTCACACAGACAGACCGACAGATGGACAGACAATCACCAGGATTTCAATTCAGACCGGCCGTAAATTATTTTTTCTTAATTTTCCGTTATTTCATATTTTTAGATTTAGCTGTTACAAACAACCGTTAAGTGAGCAAAAGTATTATATTCTGTAGCAACATGTGGCAAGAGTATAAAAAATCAAAAACTCGGTAAATATAATTTTCACATATTGGTGGCAACACTTCAACTGCCCATTGTCGTCGGCAAAATTAGAACTAGTTTTAAATTAGCGACAGCAACAACTCCAAGCCTTCTGTCGTGAAGTCGTGCTGCTGTCTTAATAACTGTGCCCATAAGAAGAGTGTATTTTAATATTTGACAGATGTTGCCTATCGTTTGTCGTCGTCTATGTGTATTACGATGGGACAAAGCGACGATAGAGTTAGTCTGCAATCATTAGTTGAGAGATCGGATTTGTGTGAACGGAGGTCCATATCGTACATACGAAATTAAACTAATTATTATTAGATAAAATTTCATAGAGTCCCTTTTTTAAACGCCAAATTGTCCAACCATAATCTAATCGCCACTCAACCAGAAATTATATTAATTTTGATACATTCATTTGCACGTGCACATTTTCAGTCTGTCAAAGATCTGCTGATTCGCTTTGTCACACTGTAAACGCACTAACACAACATAATTTTGTGAGAGTCGTTTGAATGAGGTCGTGGCCATCCCTGCTCATCAGGTCAGCGTTCACATGGAGACGCTTTTGTCGTTAATTATCGGCAAATTCTCTTTTGGTGTCACTTTGTGCGTTCGCACGAACGAAAAGAGTCCTGTAACTCGTGTCGAGTTTTTCTGTTATTCTTTTTCACAAATTTTTCGCAAATGTTTGTGCGATTCGGCTACGCGACACTTAGAGCATGTTGCATATTTTATTTATGTGTTGGGATGGTGGTCTCACATTTTGCTTGCAAGGGATTACCATGAATGTGTGTCCATTTTTATTAAAAGTCATTTATATATATTATTACGTTTAATACTGCTAAATGTTTTTAAATATTCAAATAAAATATTTTTGAGTTTCTTTTTTATTCTTATTCACCATTTTCTAAAACATTTCTATTATTCTAAGCATTTTTGCACATTACTTACAAAAAATATTTAACAAAATTTCAATTTCAGAACGAATCGTATACGTTCATTTGAAACCAAGCGCTATTGCAACAATGAAAATAATTTCATAATGAAAAAGACTGCAGAAATGGGTAGCAGCGAACTGTTACGAACAAACACACAAAGCGTGCCACCCGAGCACGACCGGCACGGTCCCTTTGTGTTTCCTTGTCATCCCCTCGCTCACAATAAACTGGTTTGGGCGACAAAAGAGTCTGTGTATGAACTGGCAACAGCACGCTTTAGACTCAGTGATCGGCAGCCCATAGCCCGCGGGCACTCTCTGAAGTTGTAACTTTTGTTTAGCGAGTGGGAAAAAGTAACCCATTGCCCCTTGGATGTTTAATGTCTTTCCCGCTTTATCTAATTATTGTACAATTATGGCAGTTTGTCTCTGGATTTGTTTCGGTAAGCAGTATGGCATATATTGGTTACATAATCTGTTAACAGTCTGTTAGATGTAACAATTGTAAGTGTTACCTCTGCTATTTACATGTGTTAACGAATGGGTTACCTACATATGTGTTATTCATAACAGCAATATCAGTTACCCTAACAGTTACTGTTTTGTTTAGAAGTTTGTTACCTCTAATATACAAACTTGTTAGTGCATTTGTTACCCTTTTTTTACCAAGTATATCTATTACTTCATTTTCATCGACGTGTTATTTTATTGATTATCCATCTTAACCTCTAACAAATGCATATGTTAGCATATCGGTTACGTTTTTGTTACCACAACTAAATCCAATTATTTTAAACATATGCATTTGTTAGAGGTTACAGATGGATAATCAATAAAGTAACACGTCGATATCAACACAACTTAAACTAATTATTAAAATTAATTGATAACACATATGTATATATTTAACTTATATAGTTATATAATTATATTTATATAATATAATATAATAGTAGTAGTAGAAAAAATATATAATAATCAATATGTACTACATTTATATATATACATTTCAAATAAAAATATGAACACTCAAAATATATACAATACTTAAACAAGTACAATACAATCTTATTAACAATACACACTACAATTATAAATCTATATGCATAAAAAATAAGATTTGGTTCATTCATCACGATAATGCACCATGTAATACTACAGGGTTTTCCAATAAGAATGATATGATTTAAAAAAAAACACTAATTGTTGAGGTAGTTAAAATGTTTTTTATTTAATGTGAAGTGCAATCGATACAATTAAGTTCTTAATATAACGGCATTCAAATGGCCTCCACGACTTCGCTTGCAGCAACGAATTCGATGAACCCAATTTTCGAGTACTTTTCCACTAAAAAAGTCGTATGTCTCGAATAGCACGTTCAATATTGACTTCAAAAGCTTAAAGAGAGTCTGCTTTATTGTTAAAGACGAATGACTTCCAATAACTCCATCAGAAGTAGTCTCTTGGTGTTAAATCACAACTTCCTAAAGGCTATTCACTGTCACAATTTCTTAAAATTATCGAACCTCCAAAGTTTTCGCAATGTTTCAGTTGTTGCAATGATTCCACCAGACCAAAAACCACAACAAACTGTTAATTTAAGTGAACCGAAGGGTTTTTCATGAATAATTTGTTGATTTTCATCGCACCAGAAACGAATATACATTATTTCAATAATCTTTTTATGTTATTATAAATGAAAGGCCCAAATTTTTGAAACTAGTATATAATAATTTTATTTTATACGGTTTTCTTTTATAAAAATCGTATTTTTTCTTTAAACGATTTCTTATTCTCCCGAAAACCCGTTTAAAGAGAAGATCAAACGTATATGGGTCTCTGTGTGCGTTTTTTCCTAAACTTGCTTAGAAACATGTTCTTGAGTATACTTGAGTAATGTCAAATATATGCAATCATCCAAATTTTTTCCCAGCCCTTATAAAATTTTAAACTCTTGGATTGGTTAAAATGTGTCATATTTTAATGAAATTAAGTGGGCCTGCCTTCATAAATACGGTATAATGTAATTTAACGCGGAATTTGAGTGAAAACGTACTATGATTTGAGATTCTTGGATTGACATTTTCTTGGCGAATACTCTATATAAAGTATAGCCCCTTGACTTGGCTTGAGTTTATATGAGCTGTTTCTCATTATTTTAAGAATTTTAATAAAAATATAATATTTAGAACACGAAGAAAAATATAGTAATGAAACTAAGTGTGTCGATAACCTAAATTATATGTATATGCATAAGGAACCAAATCTAATTGTAATCCATTGACGTTTTCGTCGCATAACGTTTATTGAATTCTACGCAACATATTTATTAAAAAAGATTTTGTCAACACCGAAGATATTTAACCGCATTTGATCTTTGAAAATTACGAGAGTAAAAAAATGTTCGGTTACAAACGATTTTATCCCCCCAATTTGTTTCTTGTATGATTTTGAATTTTCGACCATATCTTTTATGCATATATTTAGTTGCCCTAGCTAAACTTATGTAAGTGTAATAAGGCGAGATAATTAATTATTGCCTTTAGAACGAATTATATTGTAGTAAGATGTTCAACATATTATTAGAGTACAAAAACTATATGAATTTATTTAAAACCGTATTTTGATATATCGAAGATTTTTTTTCTAGTACATGACTGGTTTTGGATCTTACTTTTCGTCAGAAGATAAAAGATGCCCTGGCTCCCTACCGTCAAATCAAAACTCTCCACAGAACTGTCCTTATGGTTTATATGCGGAACAAATATCAGGAACAGCTTTTATAGCTGGTTGTACAGAATACGTCCTAGTGTATTGCACGAACCGTTTAAGCTTTTTGCCAGTTACACGGGATTAAATAACAATTGAAATGAACAACATCCAAATCCTAATCAAGTAAGAAAACTTACAATCATAAGCTATTTAAAGTATTCATGTTTCATTAGTTTGAAATTACACAGGTAAGATTTTAAAAAAATCTAGAACCAAAGTGCTCATTTATCGAACTCGATTTAGAAGTGCCGTTCTATTAGAAAATAGTTTTTGATTAGGGAGAGTAAAGGTTCATCATAAGAATATCTGATATCTCGACATCCGGCCACCCGCTTTAAGAAGATTTTTGATTTTATACTAGGTTTTCTAATATAAGGCATATATTTTATTAGTACATTTTCAAGTTATTAGAAATTTATATGATGGACTTATCAATGAAAGTAGTTTTGAGGATCTTGAGTCTAAGTAACTCAGGAATTTGTTTATTAAAAAGTATGTACGTATTACAGATGCGTTGGAAACCTGTTGACCGTTGAATGACGTAAATTTTGTTGAAGGTTTACACACGATATACGGTTCAGGGAATGTACATAGCCATCATGGCATTGCAATACATATCTACAGTTGCACTACTCCATGGAGAAAATCGCTTTTTATAATAGCGACGGTGATTTTTTGATTTGTAAGTAGAATTTTGTCAGTGAATGCCTGCCGGCAATTACAAGGTGCTTTCCAAAATAAACAGTAAAAAAGTAACAAAGTAATCTCTAGAGGCGCCATCTATATGTCGACTAGTGTGTTAGAATCTGCTATCCTTTATCGACTTCTAGTAAAAATGTTATGACATTTCATCTATTGCAAGTGAAGTTATTGCGTTTTAAGTGTCAGTATGCTTTTGTCATCGGTACGAAAATGAGCTTCGAACAAAGAGCCAACATTAAATTTTGTTTTAAGATTGGTAAAACTTTTACCGAAACATTTCAATTGATTGAATTGAACATCTCCAAAACATCGATTTATCGCATTTTGACCGAACATTTGGGCTTACAAAAGGTGTGTGCACGGTTTGTTCCGCACAAATTGACTGACGACCAAAAATTGCTCAGAATTCAACATTCGAAGGACATCATTAAAGAGGCAAAAAAAGACCCGAACTTCCTTTACAAGATTGTGACTGGTGACGAAACGTAGTGTTTTCAATATGATCCCGAAACGAAACGCCAGAGTGCTGAATGGAAGGCGTCGGACGATCCAAAACCCAAAAAATCGCGCCTGAAGAAGTCAAAAGTGAAGACAATGCTGATTTGTTTTTATGATTCCAAGGGTATTGTCCACAAAGAATTTGTTCCACCCGGCCAAAACGTTAATGCGGTATTCTACCTTGGAGTTTTGAAGCGTTTAGTGCGCCGTATTCGACGTGTTCGGCCCGAATATCGCGAAGATGGAAGTTGGCGTTTGTTGCACGTTAATGCGCCGTCTCATCGATCGACGCTTGTGGCCGATTATTTGACCAAAAATCACATTTTAACAATCATTCACTCCCCGTATTCACCTGATATGGCACCGTGCGACTTTTACCTTTTCGGAAAAATGCATTAGCCGATGAAAGGAAAGCGTTATGCAGACGTGGAGGCCATTCAAAAGGCTTGCACCAGCAAACTGGCGGCCATACCGGGCAACGAGCTAAAATACTCGTTCGACATGCTTTTGGACCGTGCAAAAAGCTGTATTAAAGCAGAAGGAGACTATTTTGAATAAAATAAATTTATTTTGTCGATAAAACCATTTGTTCTGTCTTTTTTTTTAAAGTCCTGTTTAGTAAAGTAATCCGATGAGGCAAGGTCAGGACTATATGGTGGATGTGGCAAAACATCCCAACCAAGTTCCAATAATTTTTGCCGAGTGACCAAGGATGTGTGTGGCCTTGCATTGCCATGATGGAATACAACACCTTTTCGATTTATCAATTCGGGCCGCTTTTCTTCAACTGCATTGTTTAATTTTGTTAGTTGTTCAATGTAGACAACAGAATTGATCGTTCGGTTGGGTGGTAAGAGTTCAAAGTAGACAATTCCTTTATAATCCAACCAAACTTATAACTGAATACCAGTTTTTGATGTTGTTTGAGCTGGTTCACCTGGCCTGCTCCACGATCTTTTCCACTCGATATTGTTGTAAACAACCCATTTTTCATCGCCAGTTATCATTCGTTTTAAAAATGGATAATTTTCATTACGTTTCTTTAGCAAATCGCAGCTGTTAATGCTTTGCGTTAAATGCGTTTCTTTCTTTCTTTCCTTTATAATGCAATCTCACGTGTTGTACTGTGACGATCCGAATCGATTATTGCTTTAATTAGGTCGTCATCAACTTCAATTGGACGACCAGAGCGTTTTTCATCTTTGAGTGCAAAATCACCAGAACGAAATTTGGCAAACCAATTTTAACACTACCGTTTTTTTATGGCTTCGTCGCCATAAACAGCACATAACTCTTTGTGAGCTTGTGATGCGTTTTTCCCTTTGCGAAAATAAAAAAGCAAAATGTGACGAAAATGTTCTTTTTGATCTTCCATTTTTCAACGAACGCGAAACGAAAACTACGCCAACGATCAAAAAACTTTTTTTTAGTTAATTCAAATGAGATATATGTGGTGTAAACTCAACCAAAGAAGCTAAATTTAATATTATATATTGGGTATATGACGACAAAATCAACTGAAATTACAATCAACAAAAATTGACCGATATCCGATAAACAGTATAAAGATTTTAGTAATATTAGGTATAAGGATACTCTATTATTAGATAGAGGAACTATTTAAATTTCATTAAGATATCTCACATATTGATATAAAGTCAATCGGAAGTTCGAAAATCTTTATATTAGGTATTTGGTGGCTATGGGAAGTATTGTTTCGACTGAGCCCATTGTTGACATGCCGGCATACTATTATCAGAAAAACCCTATCTCCGAATTTCAATAATATATCTCACAGGTTGACAGATATTTTCGGTAAACAGTTAGCAATAGACGCAGGACTCCTCATATTCAGTATCTGGGAGCTTGAAAAGTAGTGGTCTGATTTTGACAAGTTTTACACTTAAGATGGCATACCTTAAAAGTACTGTTCATGTTACATAATAATGTCAAGAAAATGTAACATAACGAACAGTTGAAGTGAGATTTGGTTTTTGACATTGTCACGTCCGTTGTCCAATTTCGACTTCATTTCCTATAAAACTAACAGCGGTTAGTAGATGAAAACTGTTATACTCTGTGTATCATGTTGCAAGAATATGACTAGAGAAATAATAGTGAAGGAAGTTTAAATAAAGAATACAAGGATATCTCTTCAGATAATCCGTAGGGCTACTAGACGACACTATCACGTAAAAATATTATGTTTAATGAAACTGGAACAAAACTTAATTAAAATAAAATGAATTGAAGAGCATTAGTATGAAGTGAAAATAAAACAAGGGTCGATATCAATCTTTTTGAAAATTACGATACTACTTTAGACTCAAAAAATTTCGCCAGGGTTTAAGTATTAAGGTATATTATGGGATAAAATTCCACTATCAAGTAGTTACTGTGGATATGTTCAACTTTATTAAAAATATATGTTTTTTGTTAAACAGACGGGGAAAAAATTGAGAGGTACTGCCGATGCAGTACTTTCGTCCTTTAAAACGGTGCTAAACTTTATTGTTAAATTTCCTTGTCTCGTTTTCACCTATGCTGAAAAACGACCAACATGGCACTACGAACAAGAACTCCGCATTGTGAAGATGTTCAATGTTGTGTTTAGAATTTTGCGTAGAGGCAGAAAAAAGCTTCCTTTCAATAAAAACTAGATGGCTGATATACTATAACCTTCCATCGGAGCTGGCGCCAGATATAAGTGATGCGCTACGTTACGCGAAATCAAAAATTAGAACGATGAGTACAGTGCAAAACTTTTACTTGGTATACAACTTGGTAAATTGCTTTCCAAATAATCATAAACCAGGTGTGCAATTCAAAAATGCAAAAGAAATTAAGGAAATGGGGTGCAGTAAACGCAATATATAGTGACTTCGTGGAAATGCTTCTAACAATAAAATTCAGGCACACAGAAAATGTGTCAATGGTATCTGAGATTCCACGAATAACAGAAAGCTAAGCGAATGTTATGACTATTTTTTCAAGCATGAAAAATAAGGAAAAGCTTAAGTTGCAATTAAAAATGGACCGTGGTCGTAGCTTACTTAAAAAGTTCGAATTTAACGAGTGAAACCCCAAATTTAAGCTGTCGGACTGTTTTAAAGCTCTGCTAACATATGCTCAAAGCATTTGATGGTTGTTTACAACCCGCGCCACTCCGCAATCGAACCTTTTTATACCCTGAACAGGGTATATTAAGTTTGCCACGAAGTTTGTAACACCCAGAAGTAAACGTCGGAGACCCTATAAAATATATACATAAATGATCAGCATGATGAGCTGAGTTGATTTAGCCATGTCCGTTTGTCTGTCCGTCTGTCTGCATATATACAAACTAGCTCCTCAGTTTTTATGCTATCGATCTGAAATTTTGCACCTGTCCTTTTCTAACAAAGAAGCTGCTCATTTGTCGGAACGGCCGATATCGAACCACTATAGCATATAGCTGCCATATAAACTGAACAATCGAAATCAAGTGTTTGTATGGAAAACTCTTTCATTTGACGAGGTATCTTCATGAAATTCGGCATGTATTATTATTTAAAGCATTAATCTAATCTCCGAAGAAATTGTATAGATCGGATGACTATAGCATATAGCTGCCATATTAACTGAACGATCGGAGTAAAGTGCTTGCATGGAAAATTTTTTTATTTGACGAGGTATTTTCTCGAAATTAGGCACGAGTTATTGCTTAAGGCAACAAATTATTCTTCACGGAAATTGATCGGATCAGATCACTATATCAATAGCTGCCATACAAATTGAACGTTCGGAATCAAGTTCTTGTAAGGGGCCTTTGTATTTGTGAAGGGTATTATAGCTTCGGCGTAACCGAAGTTAACGATTTTTCTTGTTTTCTATCATTTATGTTATATTATATTTGATATCGAAAGGGTTTCGTCCTACTATGATTTTTTTTTCTTTAAAAATTATCTACTGTTGCTATTATGTTTTCTTATTTTTTAGTGCCTCAGAAGGGAAGTTTGGAAGTATTTACTGAATATGGTAAATTTGTTCTAAGGCCAAATGAAATATGCGTCATACCACAAGGTATTCGCTATTCAGTTAAAGTATCAATTTTGTTCGTCTGGTAATGTTGTTTGAAGAAAGCGGTACAAAAATATTGAAAACTTTATTTGTTAACATAGTCTCCTATATTTCGATTCACTTGACCCAGCGATTCTCCAACTTCTTTAAGCCTGACTGAAACTGAAAAATATATGTCATATAGAGCCAATTAATGGATGCGGCAGCAGTTCGTAGCTTAGTTTGACCAATTTGACGATACGACGACGGAGGTATCAGCGGATGCGTTGTCATGGTGGGAGAGCCCCTTTTTCGCCAAATGTGGTAGCCATTTCTGTAATTCAGAATCGAATTATTTCAATAACTCGGCATAGCTTAGTGACACTTTCATTCCTCACTAGATATTCGATGTAGAACACATCTTATGAATTATAGGATATGAGAATTTTAAACTAACCGGCAGTGAAGCTTAAACAGCGTCAATCACTCTTACGAATTTATCTAGAGTCAGCAAAGGCTCAACTCATCGCGCCAGCTGTCTCATACCCAATATGATCCACGCGGTTTTTTTTTTGACAGAAATCAGTGCACCAAAAAAATTTTTATAACATTTTCCATTGTAGTCAGATCGGACAAAATAATAATTTTTGGGAATTTTAATTAAAATAGCCAATATTTATTAAGATTAAATATTATTACACATGTATCCCTTAAACATGTGCAAAAACTATTTAAACCTTCTTTTGTGATTTTGCAATATATTAAACCAATTGATTTTGGAACTTTCAATACTTAATGAATAAAATAAATTTATTAGCTCTCAATTAATTTATGTTTTTTATAATTTTGAATCGAAAATTAGTAAAGTAGCATGGCATCACAAAATATTTCCTCACATACATTTCAATTTCGCGTTTACTTTAATTTTCATTGTTTTCAAATTTTTGTTAGTGATCTTCAACAGCAGCAATAAATCTCTCTGTTCACATATTTTTCTGTAGGATTTCAATCTGGCCGTTCAGGCCTAAGTTCAGGAAGTTTTGACGCTTAGCAATCGCACTCTCATTTTCAGTGAGTTGGGCATCTCCTTATGTCTGCTACGCAGCGAGCAAGACATATGCAGAAGTATATGCATGTATGTGCGAGTATGTATGAAGCAAAACTCTTCGATTTTATATGCCCTTTAATATTGAGAGGAAATTCAGTTTTTTCTTTGCAGAAAATTTAAATAGATATATTATATACAAATTTGTTTGATATATCAGTTGTTAATTGTTTCTAATAAAATTTTTTTGTAACACTACTAGTAAAATTCTATAACAATTTAGAGGACCAGTAAAACTTTAAAAAATAAAGGTGTAAGAATACCGACCACTTCTTTAGATGACCAAGGCGACAAATTACGAAAATATCCCAGGCACAAATTAATCAACTAACCAAAAGCAGAGAAAAAGCAGATTCAATGTATAATAATGTAAGTAGTGAATTTGAACATAAGGCACATCTTTTATAAGATATCACGGTTTGCCTACATTTAAAACGAACTGCCCCAAATGGCATACCGGTGTATATATTAATATGCTCTGGTGCTACAAGTAGTTAAATCAGAAAATATTATCCATTTGCAAAAAGAATTAAACTTACTGAACCAATTGATACAAAAACATTACATGGTATGTCCATGTACCATAAAACATAAAAAAGAAATAAATCTTGTTGGATTTCCTTTAGATTTTTTTTTGGAAATAGTGGAATTAAAAGATTTTGATATAATACTCGGGGAAGTTTCCTTAGGAAAATGAAGGCAAAAATACATTTATTCAACTACTTTATTAGTTATGCTAAAGTGGCGAATCACTCTAACACTTAACTATGTAGTAGGAGAAATTTATAGGCACGAAATACAGGTATTAATGAAAAGATCTCCTTAGTAAACAAGAAAAAATTGTATCCTACCATGACCAAAAACCAGAAACAGAAAACATACACTAAAGGGTAAGTAATGTATGAAAAAAACTAGCAGACAAGACAAGTATTCAAAAAGATACGTTCAACATACGGTACAGGAAGATCGTGAGGACACATGATGGAATTAGTAACCGACGTGCCACCTTTCAGTACTTACCGCCCGTATCAAACGAAATACAAGTATGTCAAAATTTATACCCGTAGGAACCGTAGAAATCAGTTGTTCTCTTTTAATTTCATTTAAGCAATTTGTATACATGATTTTGCACACAACTAGATTTTCAGTTATAATTTTTCATAATGTAAAAGATCAAAATTAAAATACAACTATATAATAATAGTTTTGTTTAAAAATAGTCTACCATTTATTCGTAAGAGTGATTTATAGTTGGTTTCGACTGTGATTTTGGGTTAGTTTAAGAATATTTAGTATAAATTTTTAATTACTACAAAATATCGAGATTGGCAACCCAGTGTTTTAATATCCTACGTTTCGGACGGTTCTTTTACATTGCACTCTAAGATAAGATAGATCGTATCAGCTGATACGGTATATGTTTCAACGTCCTAACAAACTTTTCAACGAGGGGGAAGATTATAGACAATTATAACATCAGATAAAAATTTCAAAATCTTGACACTCCTGGCATTACTTAGTAACCATGTACTGACCCAAACAACTTAAGGTATAAAAAATACGTACTAACAGAAACCGATCCATCATACTTGCTTACAGACGAGGACTATATATTGCAACCAAAAATATTGTAAACAACAATCCTTCAACACTACGAAATCATCTCGAAAATGCTAGAAGCAGATTAAAATAAAAAAGCAGAAGATGCAGCTTTGCCTTTTAGAATAGAAGCGCTGAAAACCAGATGTACACACGAAGAAACATGAGAAGAAGGAGGTTCAGCACGTTAATTCATTGCAAAAACACCAGATCACGATGACGTCATAGAAATAAAAGAATTCATAAATCAAATTATAACAAATAAAGAGTAATAAGCTGTCACTTTGAGAAACTACTAAAGGAACTTGATTTAATGCTAATATAACTACAATAACACTTAGAAAGTTTACTTAAATTTTACTGAAATAATGTTTAAAAGCTCGTACGACTTATTCAATTAAGCTTGGGATAATAGAAAAGATTTTATCCGTTTTAACGGCTGGGAAATTTCCGCGAAACTCGATGTGAAGAAAAGGGATTAATAATGACTTATAAAATCACGTTGGCAGATGTGGTCAATGTGCTGTGTAGACATGATGAAGTTACAGGTGTTGAGCTGCTGGTTTACTGAGGGATCTTCCTTGGTCGAGGTGCCCTAATATGTCCTCTGTGGCTCAGCGTGCGGGTTTAAGGCGTTCGATGCTTACGTTTACATGGCGTAAACGTGTTCATCTATTCTTTTGATAACATATGCGTACACATTGCTAGGTCTTCATAACAGAATGTTTTTTAAGAAAGTGATGTGAAAAATTCGCCTGGTATTGGAAGTGTCGTTCCATATAGATACGCCTTCCAATCCTCTTTATAACAGGTTCTTAACCCAAGTAAGGCTGATGGCAGTACCTGCACCCACTGTGCTGTTTTGTGACACTTTATTGTTGCTTTAAGTGTGCGATGCTATTTTTCTACGAGACCGTTTGCTGCTGGGTGGTATGTCATTGTGCGGATTCATTTTCCACCAACTAATGTCCTTGAAAGGTACGGCTTGGGGCCATTTGGGGAATCTGTTGACCGTCGTCATATAATATCTGCAACTCTGAGACTCGGGTAGGGGTCCGACTAGGTCCAAGTGAACGTGTTCGAATCTTTCTTCTGGGAACGGGAATGTTGGGGGAACGTTGTATGAACTAGAGGACCCATCTTTGATCGTTTGTCCACTGAGTGATGTCCCTATTCATAGACTATTGAAGACGCTGTTGAAAGGAGTACGCCTTCAGCGCAGTTCTGGGTAAAGAACGCATTCTACATCTTTAAATAACGGTGCCCAGTTACTGTTATACCGTTTTCTCCAAAGAAGTATTGCACGAAAATACACCTTGATGAAACACACAGTGACTCGTATATGGCATTTTTGCTTGTTTACATTTTCGTTCAGATCAAAATGGGCCTCATTAGACATAAACAGGCAATTTATTAAGTTATTGCAAGTTAATGTCGAAAATTTGTTATGGCTTCGTAAATCGCAGTGAATTCTCTATTCGGCCTGAGAAAGCTTTTGGAATAGAATCCTAGTGGTTGCCATACGTTATTCTTTTTCCGCTCGAGTATTGCCCCTAAAGCGGTACTGGCGTCCCATGTGATGCGAAGTTCTGCTGCTAGTATGGGATATGCAAGGAGTGTCGCGTCCACGAGTTTGTTGACTGCGATTAATGTTTTTTCCCCTCCACAGGTCCTTAGTCGTGTGTTTTTGAATCTTTCAAAAGATCATTTAGTTGCGCTTGCACATCGGCGGCGTTCTTAAGGTGACGTCTTTAGGAACTTATGGCGCCCATGAATATTTTCAATTCAAGAACGCAAAAGCCGCTCAAATATCAAACGCAAATGTTGTTCGTGTTGCCGTTCATTGAAGGAGGAGGTCGTCGATGTATGCGTAGGCGAAATCAAGGTCGGAAAGAATATAGTTGATGAAAGCACTGTGCTGCGAAGTTCGAACGGCATGCCAACAAATTCGTAGAGACCGAGCAGGGTGATTACTGCAGTATTGGCAATGTCTTTTTCTGTTACTGGAATGTGGTGAAACGCACGGCGTAGATCGATTGTTGAGAATGTTCGTTTGTCCGCTTGCAGCTGAGAAGTCGTGTAGAAGAGGTATTGGGTAGCGATCTGGAGTTGTTTGTGCGTTCAGCCTGCGATAATCGCCACATGGTCTCCATTCGCCATTTTTTTAGCCATATTTAATGGGACTTTCGGATGATCTTGCGTGACCAAGTTCAACCATCTACTGGAATTCTTTTTACCCACGGTGGTTCCGTAGTTGGAATATAATGTTTGACTTCTTGTTTGGTCAATGTGCGCTTGGGAGGATTGCGCAGCAATTCAGAAAATTTTTTAAGAATTTGGATGAAGTGGCTATTTCCACTGACATGGATGGATGTTATTGAAGCGTTTGTGTATGAGCCTGAGCTGTGGGCATCGGTGCAGGGTAAAAATTTGTTGACTGGCATCAGACTTCTGCTTTCCGAGTCTTTTTGGATTTTTACCACTTTATTTGCTAACAGGGCGAGTTGGTCCTCGTCAAGCTCCTCTGAAGCGGTCAGCGCTACCTCTATGTATTGAAGCAGACGGTCTAGGCTGATTGTGCGTGCGAATGCTACGTCTAATTGGCTGCCACCCAGCCAGTTTTATTTCTGTTAAAAGTTTGAACGGGCGCCGATCGCCTAATTCCACTCCCGTTAATAACTGAATAAAGCGGCGTTCTAGCGTCATCGAAAAATGGTTTATCAGCTTCTCCTTGAATCCAGGGTATTTATTGATTTCTGGTTTGTAAAGAAGTAACGTTCTCAACAACGATGAGTGTTCCTTGATCAAAGCGAACAACTAAGGCCTGGTACTTAGTACAGCCGGATGTTATTCTTCGCAGCTGGAACTGTGCGTCGATTGTTGCAAATCCTAGCGGTACTTGTATATTCTAAAATAGTGGAAGTTCCAGCTCGTCTAGTTTGTCGATGTGTGCGACTAACTGATATTGGAGTGGTGTGGGATTGAATCGAAAAATTCGTATGTTCGAGTTCCATTGCCATTCCATTGAGAGGTTTTAGACGAGTCTGCTTGATCGGTTTGCATTTTAGAAAAATCGAGGTTAGTTGTTTTGTTATAAAAAATCAGCAATACTGTGGCAGTGTAATGGATAGCTGTCCAAGAAACTTAGCTATTGATTTAGCAATTGCACTTGAACCACGTATGTAGGTTATAATTAATTTTATTTTGTTTCACAGGGTGACCAATTATTTGTAGCGACTAATGATACCCCCTATAAATATTTATTAATCTTATTACAATGGCACTTAGAATTTTTACTTAAATAATGTTCGTAAGCTCGTACGACTTTTTCACTTGAGGGTATCTTCTGGCATTAACTCGCTTGAGATAATTGAAAAATAATAACCGTTTTAACGGCTGGAAAATTTTCGCGATATGAAAAAAAGACTAATAATGACATAAAATCATGTGGTCAGTGGGCTGTGTATCCACAGTGTCATAATTGTATTTAGTATATAAATACTTACTAATAAAAACGGAATGTGATACATTAGACGTATTGTAACTTCTTTATTATACCACCATGGTAAATTAATACTAAATCCACTAATATGATAAAGCAGGGTGCGTGGAGTCCCTCCGCGCAGACGAAGTGAAACTTCATGATGGGAAATTGGAATCAATGCTATTGTAACACAATATTTTTGGCAAACACACATTTATATTTTTTTTCGACAAACAAATTCTTTTAATTTCACTCTTACTTTCAGGGGGCCTGAAGGGGGAGCTGAAGCGAACAGTAACTTAATTTTGGTCGTCTTTATGTACGACTATTTGTACATACATATTTTTTTAACTTCCCCATTGAATACGTATTTGACGTGGGTCCCATAAATAGAATATCATTTAGGGAATTCCCTGAGCTAGTGGATCTTAAGGCATTGAAGACAACTCTCACCTTTGTTGTTTTTTTGTCTGGCCCTACTACGACATGATGTGGCAGGTAAAATGAGTGGTATTTACTTTGTATGATTTTTTGCTAGGACTGACTTCCTCCATGTGGTAGGTGGAGGTATTCTTTTAAGACTCTATCATATTCTGGTTTCACCTTGCCCTTTTTAAGTAGGTGCTTTTCCATACTTAAGACTGATGTATTGGAGAGGTGCCGGAATGGCCCATAGCGAGTGTGTGGCGAAATTCTAGCTTATGTGGTAGTCGTACGACATACCGAACATCATCTGATCGAGTAGTTGTGGCTTTGTGAAGTTCTTCACAATACTGAACTTTTGAGGTTGTAATTTAAATGGGAGAGTTCTTCTAACTCCCAAAATTTCTTTATTTGTAAATTGAGGAATTCGTTTGAGATTTCCTCAACTTAAGTTGTCATGGTGGTAACTGGTTCCATAACTAGTTAGGATCCTACCGAAAATAGTATTTTGTGCCAGAAGTGTGTTTAAAATTTTGTCAATACCTTCGAGTTTTATCTGTGGGAAGCATATTTGTTAGTTGCGGTAATACAATAGCTTCTGCTTAAACGCGCTTATCCGCTTTGGAGGAAGTTAGGGTAATGGGGCAGATTTCGTTTGAATTTTGGACAACTTTTCGCCCGTTTCCATGATTTCAAAATTGACTAGATTTGTTGATGGTTGTAGCCTATTTTGAGCCCTAGGCACTTTAAATGATCGTTGTGATCCTTGGTCTATTAAGGCCCTAAGCTTAAACAGTTCTCCTCGGTGTTTGATGGAGACGACTGCTTTTACTTTGATTTTTGCTGTGTAGCGTTTGGATTTTGAATGCGTTTGAGCAGCATGGTGCTTCTTGGCAATTTTCGGGATTTCGCACTTCTAGATTTTCTGTTGCAACTAAACTCGTGGCTCTTTTAATTTTTGCGCTGTTTGGGGATGAGCTGGAAAATGTGCTGTAATGCAGCATTGAATGATGTTGTTTATGACAATAAACGCAATTAAATTTGCTTTAGCACTCTTGAAAAGTATCCACATGTGACAGGCAGTTTTTTGTTTTTATAAAATTGTTTCGGTCAAAAATATTCAATTTTTTGAATCTCTTGCAAAATATGAGCTTATGCACCCCTGTACATGGTTCGCAGGACGTTTGTTTATATTGTTGCTACAGAGTATAATAGTCTTGTTCACCTAACGGTTGTTTGTATCACCGAAAACTAATCAAGTTAGATATAGGGTTATACAAGTATATATATAAATGATCAGGATGAAGAGACGAGTTAAAATCCGGATGACCATCTGTCCGTCCGTCCATGCAAGCTCTAACTTGAGTTAAAATTTGGATATCTTTATGAAACTTGGTAGTCATGTTTCTTGGTACCGGGAGACGGTTGGTATTGCAGATGGGGGCAATCGGACCACTGTCTCGCCCACAAAACGCCATTAATCAAAAACAAATAAATTGCCATAACTAAGCTCCGCAATAAGATACAAGACTGCTATTTGGTACACAGGATCACATTAGGGAGGGGTATCTGCAGTTAAATTTTTTTTACGTGGGCGTGGTCCCGCCCCTAATAGGTTTAATGTGCATATCTCCTAAACCGCTAAAGCTATAATAACAAAATTCAGTGGAAGCAAATGTTTTGAGAACCCCTACCTACATGTGAAAATAGTTGAAATCGGGTGGTAACTCCGCCCGCTCCCCACGTAACGGTACTGTTAAAAACTACTAAAAGCGCGATAAATCTAGCACTAAACACGCCAGAGACATTAAATTTTATCTCTGGGAGGGTATGAGATGACTTTATAGGAACCGCGTTCAAAATTAGACAGTGGGCGTGGTACCGCCCACTTTTAGGTGAAAACCCATATCTTGGGATCTGCTTAACCGATTTCAACTACCCCAAAGAAAGTAGTCTAGCGGTGTTAAAACACAAGATTTTGGAGGGCAATTCACAGGTCCAAAACGGGAAATTAGGCGGTCACCAAACGTGTCTTTCAATAAATCGATTGTGGCACAAGCTGTGTGACATGCTGCGCCATCTTGTTGAAACCACAGCTCCTGGACATCATGGTTGTTCAATTCAGGAATGAAAAAGTTAGTAATCATGGCTCTATACCGATCACCTATGACTGTAACGTTATGGCCATCATCTTTTATGAAGAAGTACGGGCTAATGATTCCACCTGCCCATAAAGGGCACCAAACAGTCAGTTTTTCTGGATGCAACGGTGTTTCGATATACACTTGAGGGTTAGCTTCACTTCAAATGCGGCAGTTTTGTTTGTTGACGTAGCCATTCAACCAGAAGTGCGTATTCCGCACAGAACCATTATTTTCGAAATAAAATTACACTATTTGTAAGCGTTGTTCAGGCGTGAGTCTATTCATGATGAATTGTCAAACCAAACTGAGAATAAATCACTTGACAGCTGTTACATCGGTCGCCATCTTGAACAGTAATACCAACATAAAGTTCTATACCTCGAAAAAAAAACACCCGATATAAGGGGTATTGCAGGTAATAGGTGCAAGTAAATACTTGAATTGTTTTGTTGTTATTATGTGTGTTTAAACGGCAAGGAGTTATGCAATCAAGAGTTCGTTATATATTTGGATATAAATTTTTTACCAAACTGTTTTATGTGTTAGCGGTATTTCGGTTATTACCGTAAAATAAACCGAAGTATTGAAACAGTTTGGTAACCGCTATTGTTTTTGATATTGCTTTTGTTAAAACAGGTTTATATAATAATTAAACCGCAAATGCCTAAATTTTAACATACATATAATATTAAATATAAAAATATACAAAATACTAAAAGGAATCGATATGACTCACTTTGAATTCCGCCAAGGGGTTTTGGGGACAATATTATATATCAGATGTGTGTATGGTATATATGTACTTGTGCGCGTGCTTTTCGTTCTGTGGCCCAGTCCTTTGCTGCTTAGCTGCGCTGATTTTAGCGAGCTGGTGTTGTTGTTTGCTGTTGAGGTTTTTTGTTTATATCGCGCCCGTTCTGTTTGGTTATGTATGTATTTTTTGTTTTTTGTAGAGTTTCGCGCCCGTATGTAATTTGAGATTTGTTTGCACCCGTTGTTGATTTTCACTGCTTCTTGTATATATGTTTGTGTCACTCCATACTTTACTCACTTTCTTCTTTTTTTTTGGTTGAAATTAACTTTTTAACAGTTTTTGGGCTTTGTTTTCTATGTGTAGATGTTTGTCACTCCACTGCACTGCACTGTTCAGTCACTTGTTATATATGCATATATTTTTTTTTCTCTTTTTTTTTGTATGTTTATATATGTGTTATTCCACTGCATAGCACTCTTTTATCATTTGTTATATTTGTTTTTTTTTTCGTTTGTAAAGTTTTTTTAGTCCATAGTGCCTCTCACTATGGCTCGAAGGACCATGAATTATGTCATTAAGATCGCCCGGCAGTATCCCCTCCGTTTATTAAAAAAAATACAGAAAGTGTTAAAAATTGTAAATAAAATTCGGGCGAAAAGTTGCTGCGGTCGGCGTGATCTTGACGGCTCGCATCATGCGAACGAAAAGGGACCTCTGGTCCTGTGCTAGTCCGTTTTGAGTGTTGGGTTGTGTAGAATTGTTGTGTGATGTGATGTGTATGTGGGGTGTGTGTTATTGGATGGAGTCTTCTTGTGGATTGTGTTGATGTGGTGTGATGTGTATGTGGGGTGTGTGTTATTGGATGGAGTCTTCTTGTGTATTGTGTTGATGTGGTGTGTTGATGCTCAGTGGCGTGCATGGAGGGGGTGGCGTAACTCATCTAGTCAGTCACTTTTTGCTGTTTGCTGGGAGCAGCTACATGTGTGCGTGCAGCCATAAACAAATTGTTGCAATGCATGTGTTGTTGTTATGCGCTCACTCTCCGACATACATACATTTTGATACGTGTACGGCTTCTAGCTGCACATTGGCCCATACATACATCACTTCGGAGTCGTTCGGTTCAAACGCTGAACTCATAAACGACGACAAGCGACACCAGCTGTCAAATATTAACATGAACACAGCAGCATGACTTCCCGAGAGCACGATTGCAGTAGTCGCTGTCGCTAAATAAAAACCATTCCTAATAATAAATAATAAATCGATCAAAATTTTCAATTTGAACAAAATATTTAAATTTTAATGAAAGCTGGCTTCAAGAGGACATTTGCCTATAAGAAAATTCGCTATCGCGAAGTTGTCTTTGTGTTCAAAACATAAACGATAGAAGGTAAGCGGACGAATGAAACGCTGAACACATAGACGACGACCATCTGTCAAATATTGACATAAAAGTTACCAATAGCCTTCACACAGTTGTTTTACCCGAATTATAAACAAAACTGTATCTTTGCACTTAGCAATCATACAGCCTCATTATTAAAATCTTAATAAGCATCTTTGCTTATTTAAGTAACTGATATGCTTTTCCATTCAGCTCAGACCACCTACAAAATGTAAACAATAGTAAATATTAAACCAAATACTGAATTAGCATTTTTGTGAATAGAATTATGTTAAGTTTATAAATAGTTGTTTATTTTGATCTAATATTTAAACGGAATAAGTCGTTTCGTTTCTAATCCGCGCGTTAGGGGTTAAATAATTTATTTTTTTAATATCTTCTCGACGACGATGCTAATAGGCGCCCAACAAGAAGCTCCGAGAAACTTTTCAAAGTGGTAAAAACCTTGGTATCGAGTGAATAATTAAAACCTATTTTTATGCCAGGACGAGTTTCCTTCAACTTTGAAATTAATAAAATTACATGAGTGAATAAACAACTTAAAGAAAAAGCAAACAACAATAAAGCAGCGGCATCATTGAATAAAGTTCTCTTAATCTTTAAAATTGATAAAATTGCACGAGTGAATAAATTTTGTACAACAACTTAAAGGAAAAAAACCAACAAACAATGGACAATTTTTCGTACTGACGGAGGCAATCAAAACAACAGCAAACAGGAGAGGCAACGTCAGAAGTAATGTAAGTTATATAATTTAAAAAACTTTTGTAAATGGGGAGTAGCCCTAGTATTAAATATAAGAAGTTATTATATTGTGATTATTGTATTGCAGAGAACGTATATAATAGAGAAGGTTCAAATGCGGACCAGTGTGTGAATTGTCAAAACCTAACAAGATTTTATGAGTGGATTTCATCACAGCTAGATCGGAAGGAGACATTTTAACAATGGCCATGAACAGAGCTGAGCATTGAATGAAGTTTATGCTCAGAAGTTTGCATTGATATTACAGCCTAATGTTAGCCTTTTGGCATATATTTTTTTACTTTTATATGCAATCATATTTATTGATATAAATGAATGCATGCAAAATTGATAAGACTCTAATTCAATATTTTAATTTTAAAAATAATATTTATAGTCAATTTTGGCATTTAATAATTTGCTTTAGTTTTTAAATAATATACATTCCTAATAAATATTTTGCATTATAATTGTTTTTAATAGACTCTAAATTTATTAAACCATATACATACATCTTTTATTACATTAATCTTACATAGTCATATACATACATATTTATATCAGAAGAAACAAAGAAATTATTATTAAATTACTTTTATATTTTCTTATTGTTCTGGTTGTGGTGATAGAGAAATAATATACGAAAACCAGAACCTATGGACATCGATCCATCTATGTCTAGAAATTATAGGAGGACATACAATCCTAAGCAACAACAAAATAATGGTTACAAATATTGGACCACCTATGGCTTATACAATTGCTCAAGCCCATAAGCCACAAGGAAATAATGGTACACAAGTTTAGGCCAGTCATGGAGTGAAGCGGCCACGAAGAAGCAATTACAGCTTCCGTCCTCGAAAATTAAATCACATGAATAATAGCCTTTTCTTAAGTATGAGGGGAGGACCTAACTATATCAAACTTTACGACTCAAAACTAAACAGGAATATAAAGCTCTTGTCGATTCGGGAGCAACCGCTTGCTACATTAAGCCATGGGTATACGCTTTACAAACGTGTTAAAATGGTAAATGGTTGTTCTACCATGTTAATAAATTTTATTATGTAATAACCAAATTTGAAGTCGAAGCAATCTTCTTAGAAATGGAAGGTGAAGAATCAGTTTTGGGATATAATTTCCTTCAAAAAATTAAGAGGCAAATCAGTGTGCCCAATAGGAAAATTTATTATATGGGAAAAAACAGTATCGAAAATGGAATCAAAAGTATGAATATATTTTTCAAAAATCAAAATAATAATAATAATAAGGAACATAAAGTTTCCATAAACCGATCCGAAGGGAATTGCGGCAAAAATGAGAAAATTGTAACAAAATAACACAAAGCTTTCACGCAGGAATACACAAATTCCAAAAACAGACGAGAGAAATTTGGGCATTAATAAACACATAAATATTAAGGAACAAGTAGTTTCCATACCACCACACAAAAGAAATATCGACATAAATAAGAAATTTAAGGAATATGCAGTTTGCACAAAACTAGTCGATGAATTTATAGGCAACATAAATGAGAACTATTCAGCGAAAAAGGGTCGAAAATATCACTAGATGATTATTTCCGGTAAAGAATTTCGAAAGTACAAACAATGAAACCAGAATGAAGAATTATCCAAACTCAAAATAAATATTTAAATAAATATTGCACAAACGCATGCAAACAATAATAAAAGCTTTTTATTCATGACGAATGTAAAATCAGAAATAAGAATGAAAAATGAGAATCCTATATGGAGCCGACAATATCCATATCCTTAATCTGGAAACTCATTTGTTAATGTGGAAAATTAATTGTTTTTGATTAATAAAAATATCATAAGGCCTAGTAAGAGTCGTTATAATTCACAAATATGGGTAGTACCAAAAAAGTGTAAAAATGACGATTGTTCATCGAAACTTAGGATGATAATTGGATTATAAAAAAATAAATGAGCGCAGAATTTCTGAACTTAATTAAACCAGATATTAACCTAATACTGCCCAATTTGGGAAAAGCAAAATATTTGTCTAGTATTGGTCTAGAATCAGGGTTTCATCATATTTTAATGACAGAAAATTATATCGAAACAGGAAATATGAATTTTCGAAAATGCTCCTAGAATTTTTCAGAGGATGCATTGGATGACATATTACGCGAACATATTGGGAAATATGTCATGTCGGTATGGATGATATAATAATTTTTTCGAAGGACATTACACAACACCTAATACATTTGTAAACAATCGCAAAAATTTTAAGAAACGTTAATATGAAAACATCATTAAAAAAATTTCAATTTTTGGAGTAAGAGATAGAGTTTTTTGGTTATTTAGTAGCCAAAAATGTTATCAAAATAGATCCAAATAAAATAAAATTAATTTTGAACTACTCAATACCAGAAAGTTTACGGGAACTGAGTGATTTTTTATATCAAGTTCGTTAAGGACTACGCTGCGATAGACAAACACAAAATACCTATAGGGAGAAAACGGTAGGAATTTTAAAAATAAATCAAAGAAATTCGAAATAACTCTAAAAGAAAAAGGAATTTCTGCATTCAATACTTCTATATTCAAGCAACACTTGGCTTTAGAAATGGAACTAACGCAGCCTGATTATTCAAAAATATTTATATTAACTACCGACGAACTAATGTTGCAATGGGTGCGGCACTATCGCAAGGGGGTATGTTAGGTTAGGTTGAGTTAGGAGGCCGATCCCAAGAAGGATCTTACTTGGACAGCTTAAAACGCCGGTCCGTTGTGGTACCTAAAAACTCCTATAAGCTGGATTAAAAGACCCTTACAAGTCGACAAAGCGCTTTGTGCGGCTAAGTATTTCAGGACCGCCGAAAGTGTGATTGCCGAGATGTTTCAGTCTCAGCCTAGCGAAAGCCGGACAGTGGAGGAGAAACTGCCGGGATGTTTCCACCTCACCCTCCTCCATACAACTTTGGCAACTAGCATCGGATAGTATTCTAAGCCGTGCCGCATGAGTACCCATTGAACACTGTCCAGTGAGAACTCCTACCATAGCGGCGAGATGCATATTGCTCAGGGCGAGAAGTTCCCCCGACCTCCCGCGATCCACTCTTGTCCAGAAGGATCTCGCGGTTGCAGAGGAGTTGGTCGTCGACCAGCGTCTGCTGAGTGCTCGCGAGGTCTATTGTTCTAAAGCTAGAACGCAAGACGTTAAAGGAGATCCAAGTCGATCCCATTCCGATGTGAGCGAGGCAAGGGTGCCGCCCGTGGCTAGCTTATCAGCTTTGCAGTTTCCTGCGATTTCGCCGTGACCAGGCATCCAAACGAGCCTGATGTTGAAGTAGCCAGATGCTCTTTCTAGATGCTATTTACTTTTAGCGCCTTCTTGATAGCAGCCACTTCCACCTGAAAAACACTACAGTGGTCCGGATGCCTGAAACTAAGATTTACGGAGAGCTCCTTGCAGAAAACACCCCTCCAACATTTCGTCTTCTCCAGCGGCTTCTTCCGTTCACATCTCCCTCGTCGTAATATGAGCAGAGAAAGAGCCGCCTCGAGTGACCTCAGTGACGCAGTGATCTAATTTCTGGAATGCAGCTAAACAAGGAAAGAATTTCGGCGTGTCCTTGTTCGGACCCCATCATAATGTTTAAAATAGCATTAAATTAAATTAATAGCCCCTTTGCAGCAATATAAGGCGACCGATGCCTTCTTAAGTCTCTCCTCCTAGGAATTTCACTTTAACAACAGGTTGAAGAACCCCCGAAAGAGGGGAGAGGCACATTTGGGATCTTATATCTTCTAGTATACAAAACCATTTCAGTTTAATTAGGTTCACGGCTAGGCTGCTTCTATTCGGCCAGCTAAACACCACGCTTAGGTATCCTTCGGTGAGCTCGTAAACGGTTTTTAGGAATTTTTCCTTAACCATAAGAACCATATCATCAGCATAGGCTGCTGCTCGAGTTCCATAAGTAGGTCGTTTACCACCATGATTCAGGGCAGTGGGGAGAGTACCCCCCTGCGGAGTTCCCCTATTAACTTTTCTGGTTGACTTTGCGCCACACCGCTCCGCTACGACAGTTCTGTCGCAAAGAAGACTAAAAATGAAGTGCTTGAGGTTCGATTCCACCTCAAACTTTTCGAGAGCTTTAACCACTGCCTCCGGCCGCACGTTATTGAAGGCCCCCTCGATGTCGAGAAAGGTGCCCACAGCAAATTTTTGTGCTTGAGAGCTATCTCCATCCATGACACTACATCATGCAAAGCAGTGTCGACCGACCTGCCTTTGATATGGGCATGCTGCGCTCGTAACAGTTTATCCCTCGGTATTCTGCTGCTAATGTACAGATCCATAAGTCTCTCCAACCTTTTCAACAGAAACGAACATAGATATCTGAAATCTTTGGCACCGACTTGAGAGCCTTTACCGGCCCAATCTAACAGAGTTCGCGTAAAGGGGCGCCAGCCAGCTGTATGACATCTTGACTGTGCGCTGTAGTTGCTTCAGTATAATGCCATCAGGCTCCGGGGACTTGAAGGGCTTGACAGATTTCAACAGCCAGGTAAGGTGACGATCGACATTTCTCAGATACCCCAATGGAGTGGGATTTTTCGGAAGAAAGCGCCTGAACCGTGAGGACTCATGACAGCCCTCTACACTACCGCAGAGGGCTCTCCACGAGGCTCTCTTAGCTTTCTTCAACTCGGACTGATAAATGGCCCGTCCAGCCTTGTACGACGCACGGTCGTCACTAGAGCGTCTTTTACGGGCTTTGTCGGAAAGTCTACTGCTCGAAGATTTGATCTCCATTAGCTCCGGAGTCCACCAAGGGGTTTCCCGTTGCTTTTCTGAGTTCTTAGAGGACAGGAGCTTACAAGAGTAGTTCTACTAACAGAGCTGAAAGCATCGACGAGTTCATTAATCGCATCCGCCGATAGGATCGAATCCCTGTCGGATGCGGTTGGAAGAGCTGATCGAAGCTTACTGCACTACAGGACTCAGTTGGTATTCCTGAAATTTCTATAGCTTTTGAGTTCCGGGCTCGAGGCATTCAAGCTGAAACCAATATATTTATGATCGGAGAAGGAATGGTCGTCTAGAACCCTCCATTCCGAAATCAAGGGAGCAGCTTCCCTAGAGGTTCGCGTAATGTCAAGGACTTTCGCCCTGCTAGCTGTCACAAAGGTAGGGTAGTAATATAGAAAGGTCTACACTACAAATAAAATCAAAAAGTGACTCACTTCTTGCGTTGATTTGGCATCCGAGCCTATTAAGACTGCGGCTCCTTTGCGCCCGGCCGAGACAAGCCAGAGTTCTCCAGCATTGTCATCCATCCTAGCAGTGACGACAACTTCGTTGCTGAAATTAGGTAAAAGAAAAAAAAAAGTTCGTTTCCCCTTAAACCAGAGATACCGTCGCTGCTCAGTCCCGGTTCCTAGATAAGGACAACAGTTAAAGCCGCCAACGAAAGAGGAGTTAACGAAGGAGCTCCAAGCATCGATTGACTGCGCGAGAGCAGTCATACCCAATTTCAAGCTGGAGCCGCCGGTAAAGGCAGCCAAGCGACATAGGTCAGCTGAAGAGGCTAAACCGTCAGCCAAGAGGCCGAAAACAAAGGGCGTAACGCCTGCAAAATCATTTGCAGAAGTGGCCCGGAACCGAATTGTCATTGGCGTTCTGGATGAGGGAGATCCCGAAGGAAGAATCCCTAGAGCCCAATGGAAATGGGTGCGGGCTGCGCTGACAAATGTGGCGCTGGAAGTGCTACTAAGCAATCCGAGTCCGCCACCGTTATGCACAGATGCCGGCTGGTACCAGGGCCAGATCAAAATGATTGCTTGTGACGACGAAAGATCGGTCGCTCTATACAAAGCTGCTATAGCCAAGGTGGGAGAGGTATACCCGGATCAACATTGGTAGCAGTGTACAAAAAGAACAAACCATCCGGACCAAGGGCAGGGATATGGATCCCTGCTACACCATCACAGCCGGATCAGATTATGCAGCTCATAAGAGCCTGCAACCCGAGCCTACCCACGGAAGGTTGGAAGTACGTTAAGACATTTGAGGATAGAGCAGCAGAATCTGGCGTGGAGACCAAAAGGGCCACGATGCAGGTTCTGCTGTTTTTAACGAAAGACCCCGTCGAACCGCAGGCGAAAAATGGCGAGGAGATAAATTACGGGTTCACGAAAGTGAGGATAATGCCCTCAGAAGTCGGACGCCGATGCTGCAGACCATCTGACATTGGAGAAAGAGATATGCGAAGTGAAGGAAGATCCTATAGACTCCTCGAGCGACGCGGAAAGTATAAAGCAAGGTGAGTGTTCTTCTTCCGGGTCTGAGCTTGCTGCCAGACTCTCAAACTTGTATACTGAGAGAGAGCTTTTAAGCGACTCTCAAGTAGACGCATATATAACAATAGTTAATGCGTCTTCTACAAATTAATCTTCATCACAGCAAACTAGCTTCAACAGCCCTAATTAACCGCGTGCCAATAGAACAGAATGAATTTGTCCTCAGTTAGGAGGCATGGGTTAATGGAGGGCGTATTTGCGGACTAAGGACACTGAGCTATAAGTTATTTATGGCTAATTGTGAAGATAAAATCAGAGCCTGCATAATGACAAAGAAAAACCTTGACCTTTGTTTATATTACATAATAACAGCAACAACGACAAAGCAGCAGTAAGCTGGGAAACGGGCACAAGCAGTTACCGGCTGGTGTCGTGCTATATGCCATACGAGGAAGTGCTGGTGCCACCTCTGATGTTGAAAGTGGTGATACGGGATAGCGAGGCATCCAAGTGCATGACTATACTTGGATGCGACTCAAACGCGCATCACACAGTCTGGGGCAGCACAGATGTCAATGACTGAGGTGAGTGTCTCTTTAAATACCTACTAAGCACTAAGTTACTGGTGTGTAATAAGGGAAGCACGCCAACGTTTATTACAAGAAATCGACAAGAAGTGCTGGATTGTGTCGGAAGAACTATTTGACAGGGTAACCCAATGGCGCGGTGAGCTTTTTCACGGATGGGTCGAAGCTAGGAGGGAAAGTTGGAGGGGGGTTTTCTGCAAAGAGCTCTCCGTCAATCTTTGCTTCAGGCTACCGGACCACTGTAACCACCTCGTAAAGTTCACCTCGCCGCCATCAAAAGGAACATATTCGTCATATTTTGCTTTTTTATTTTCGCAAAGGAAAAAACGCATCGCAAGCTCACAAAAAGTTATGTGCTGTTTATGGCGACGAAGCCAGAAAAGAACGGCAATGTCAAAATTGGTTTGTCAAATGTCGTTCTGGTGATTTTTCACTCAAGGATGAAAAACGCTCTGGTCGTCCAGAGAAGCTTTAGGTATCACATACATGTATTAAAAATCAATTAAAACAACTTGGCGTGTTCAAAAACTCGATACATGGGTTCCTCACGAACTAAAAGAAACGCATTTAACGCAACGCATTAACAGCTGCGATTTGCTAAAGAAACGTTATGAAAATTATCTATAATTATTTATAATTTTACAACAATATCGAGCGGAAAATATCGTGAAGCAGGCCAGGTGAACCAGCTCAAACAACATCAAAAGCTGGTATTCATCAAAAGAAGGTTTTGTTATCAGTTTGTTGGGATTATAAAGGAATTGTCAACCTTGAACTCTTACTACCCAACCGAAGGATCAATTCTGTTGTCTACATTGAACAACTAACGAAATTAAACAATCAGTTGAAGAAAAGCGGCCCGAATTGATAAATCTAAAAGGTGTTGTATTCTATCATGACAATGCAAGGCCACACACATCCTTGGTCACTCGGCAAAAATTATTGGAGCTTGGTTGGGATGTTTTGCCACATCCACCATACAGTACTGACCTTGCGCCATCGTATTACATTTTGTTTCGGTCTTTACAAAACTCCTTGAATGGTAAAAATTTTAATAATGATGATGATGTCAAGTCGTATCTGATTCAGTTTTTTGCTAATAAAAACCAGAAGTTTTATGAACTCACAACATCTCGTTGAAAATGCAGTATACGAATAATTTACTGATTATTGTGATAATGCAGAAATAAAAAACCAGCTGAGTGTTGTCGGGAATATAGAATGCGAAAGATGTTATCATACACAGTTCGTTGGTTATGTACACCCATGGCGATGCTTTTCTCCCTGGTAGGGGTGATGATCGCATACCATTGAGTCTTGGTGGTGGCTTTAAGTATATTTTAGGTTCGGAAAAATTCGATTCAAATACGAATAACGACCGGAAAATTGTCATGATTCAATCAGAAACAACGATTGATGCTCTATTATTCAGAAATCTACACTATTTAGAATCACGAGCATATGTATATTTCAAACTTCATTTACCATAAAGTCATAATTTTCGATATACCTATACCTATTTCGACTGAATATAATGTACAAATTGAAGAAAGAAATTATATATTTAATTTGTATACCACATCTTATTATTTCGATTATCCCTGTAATATGTACAATACAACTCCCTCTCTTTCATTCTCTCACTCTCAATGAATCGGTAAAGAAGTATTCGCCTCTATCACGTGTACTGTGCTCCAGCTTGTGTGGAGTTTTCTTTGCAGAGATTTTTGACATTGTGAAATCTATTGAATAAAAGTTAGATCTATGAAAGTTAGTTACAAATAGTATGGAACACGTGTTTGTATGCTCCGTTTACGTAATATGTCTTTCACTCTCACGTACGCAGAGACGTACTCCAATTATATACCGTGCGGCCACGTACACTTAATGTAAATAGGCAATTACTTCTATGTAATTTAGGCAAAAATTAAATTGCTCTCAATATATATAAAAATAAAGTGAGGATACTTACATTTTTATTCGTTTTAATGATTTTATAAAAGTTAAACTATCACTCAACACAAAATATTACAACAAACATTCAGTTTACACTTTTACCAAAACAAACACTACACTGAACGCAGACAGCTGTACGTGTTAATTCATCCACTATGTAAGGTAAAATAATAAAAAAACAAGAAAAACGTTAACTTCGGTTGCACCGAAGCTATAATACCCTTCACCAATACAAAGGCCCCTTACATGAACTTGATTCCGAACGTTCAATTTGTATGGCAGCTATATGATATATGTAGTAATCTGATCTGACCAATTTCTGCGGAGAATAATTTGTTGCCTTAAGCAAGAACTCGTGTCTAATTTCGTGAAGATTCCTCGTCAAATGAAAGAGTTTCCCATACAAACACTTGATTCCGATTGTTCAGTTTGTATGGCAGCTATATGCTAGAGTGGTCCGATATCGGTCGTTCCGACAAATGAGCAGCTTCTTTGCGAGAAAAGGACAGGTGCAAAATTTCAGATCGATAGCTTAAAAACTGAGGGAGTAATTTGTATATATACAGACGGACGGACAGACGGACAGACAGACAGACGGACATGGCTAAATCAACTCAGCTCATCATGCTGATCATTTATATATATATTTTATAGGGTCTCCGACGTTTCCTTCTGGGTGTTACAAACTTCGTGGCAAACTTAACATACCCTGTTCAGGGTATAAAAAAAAGTAGGTGCAGCTGCCTGATCGATGACAAGATTGATAGAATGCAATATTACGAAAGATTTGTGATTTCGAAGGTTGTGTTTATTTAAATTTATTTAATTAAAGTGGCTAGATGAGTAACGCCTCCTACTTAAAGCACGACACTGAACGTTAATGCACCACACTAGCGCAATCCCAGTACAGCACACATTAATACACACAACCATACACCATCATTACATACTCGTTCCCACACCTACACACACAGAACGTTACACACCACAAGTCTACACCACCCAACTATCTAAACGAACTGACCGAGAACCAGAGGCCAAAAAAACTAATATTCAATAATCATTGTACTGTGACTTATACATACAGATGTAACCAACATAAAAGTGAACGAATTAAAAAATATAATAAGCGCAAAAACCATCAAGGGATAATTATTTATATCAACTTGTAATTTTCAAAAAATCAAATGTACATGTATTGGAGGATATTCTTCGGAAATTTCAAAATGATCTGACAAATAGTTTTGGAGATATGAACGTATTTGTAAGACAACTCAGTGTAATGGGCTCCCAAAACTTTGAAATCGTTTTTCTCGAAACGCTGTTTTCAGACTCGGTGAAGAAAATTTCTCTGAAACGACGGAACCGATCGGCTTGAAATTTTTACACGACATTCTTATATATATATCTCGGGTAATGATTGAATGAATAACATTTTTGACAATAATCTCGATTTTTTAAGCCACTTTAAATTGTAAACTTTCTCACAAAAAATGATTTTTTTGTTTGGTAAGCCGCCATTTTCTCACAAAACAAAAATTTCCCTATTCCTTCGATCATTACCTGTATTTATCTATCATAATACTAAATTTCATTGGTGTTTGGTTTCAGATAATTTGAGTCCGAAATATCTTAATCCCCGCCAGACACATTTTTCTGGATGCCCCCTGGAGTTCGGCTATAGGAACAAAGCGATCCAATATTTTAATTAATCGCTGATTTCAAAAGTACATTAAATTCTCTTCATATACATTTTTTTTTTAGTTGTAATAAAAAATACCGCTGCAAAAAATTCACAAAAGTTCGAGTTTTTTCGATCTTGCAAGTGGATGTAACCCCTTAAAGAGAAAAGTTATCAGAAAAGTTCGGGAACTATATAAAAGTGCTGTGCAGTTGAGAAATAGGTATATACACATGTATACATACAAACATCCTTAAAAGTGTAGAGCGAAACATATTATACATAAATATACATACATGTGTATGTACAAAAAGAGCGATAATTCCAGCAAAAAATATATATACATAAAACATACAAAAAAGAAACTATAATATAAAAAACGGCCGCCAAAATATAAAACTAAGATATATAGCGGCTGCGAATATCAAAATACAACAAAAATACATATATAACTAAAAGTAACGGGCACGAAATAAACGATAACCAAAAAAAAAACAACAACAGCAACCACACCAGCTCACCAAATCAGCACAGCGAAATATCAAAGTCCCAGTTCACACGGATTCTTTTGTCGCTCAAACCGGTCTTATGTTTGCAAGGGGACGACGAGGAAATACGGAGGGACCGTGTCGCATGTGCTCGGGTGGCACGATTTGTGTTCTTGTTTGTAGCACTTCCCAATTCAGGTTTCCTTTTCATTTTGAATTTTTTTCATGGTTGCAATAGCGCTCGGTTTTAAATGAATATATACCACACATATATATACATAGAAATACTTTGAAAAATTATGAATAAGGATAAAATTAAGATGCTCAAAAATATTTTATTAAATTTTTAATAACATTTAGCAGTATTAAATGAAATAATATATACATATATAAATTAATTTTAACAAAAATGGAGTTACTTTTACTTTTTATATTTACATAAAAATTACGATGCTTTCATATTTATTCCATTTATAGGCAAATGATATAGTTCGAATATCATACATTTTATTTGAAAAAAGAAATGGAATTAACTCATGAATGTTTTGTAATATCAAGAAAAAATTTGGAGTAAAATAACTACGGGGTTTTAATAATTCCCAATAGATTACAAAATGTCCGTCATAAATTTGGCCTTGAAATCTTCTGGTAGGAATTCCCGTCAAAAGATTTTCTTTGAAAATATTAAAAGCGGGTATTCTAAATATTGTTCTACCACTTTCATGGTTATTCCTTGTAAGCAAAATATGAGACCACCATATCAACATATACATGAAAAAATTTGGAGTAAAATAACTACGGGGTTTTAATAATTCCCAATAGATTACAAAATGTCCGTCATCAATTTGGCCTTGAAATATTCTGGTAGGAATTCCCGTCAAAAGATTTTCTTTGAAAATATTAAAAGCGGGTATTCTAAATATTGTTCTACCACTTTCATGGTAATTCCTTGTAAGCAAAATATGAAACCACCATATCAACATATACATGAAATATGCAACACGCTCTACGTGTCGCGTAGCCGAACCACACAAACATATGGCATGGAAAGGAATAACAGAAAAAATCGATGCGAGTTGCTGGACTCCTTTCGCTAGTGTGAACTTACAGAGCGACACCAAAAGAGAATTTGCCGATAATGAGCGACAAAAAAAATGCCCATGTGAACGCCATCAAAAGACTGGCAGAATTGTAAGACGCACAAGAACACGCACTTATATATATATACGCATATTGTCCCTAAAACCCCTTGGCGGAAATCAAAGAGTGGTGTCGATTTTTTTAATGTATTTTTCTTTTATGTATGCTTCAAAGTTTTTACAATTGCGGTTTATGGTAAGTCCGTTTTAAATAATATGGAAAAAAATGTTGCCAAACTGTTTTAATATTCGGTTTATTTTCCGGTCAAAACCGAAATACCGCTAATAGGTAAAACAGTTTGGTAAAATATATATATGTATGTATATATCTCCAAATATATAATGAATTTGTTTGCGTTTAGATGCATACCGTTGTGTTTAAACACACAAAATATCTCAAACAACAAAACAATTTAAGTATTTACTTGCACCAATTTCCGGCATACCCCTTATACTTGCTCAAGTATAAGCAGTATTGCTTAAAATAAGCTAAGGCAAATCAAAAGCTTAGAAGAAAAAAAGAGAGAATATTCATAAACTTAAGCATACATACATATGTATATACATACAATATATGCAAATCTAACATTTGTTATATCAAACATATTTTACATACGTTCAACATATATATAGAGATATATATACATATAATATTATATTAAGAGAATATCTCCCACATTTACAACATTAATACAGCGCATATATATACCAACAATCTAATACAAATATAATACTGATCATAGTTAAATATAGGGTGATCCATTTGGAGGTTTCCTACTTTATTAAAAAAACCCAAAAAATTCAAATTTGATGGGAAATGTTTTTTATCATTCGAAAGAACATTATTTGGTATTTATTTTTTGTAGATTATCTCTTTCATATATTGGCCGCGGCTATGTCTCAGATGGTCCATCCGTTGAGTTCAATTTTTGATGACTTGTTTGAGCATTTCGACTGGTAACTGGCGAATGACACAAGTTCATTAACTGAATTGAAGCGGGACTGTCTGCATATACTTTAAACTTTGCATATCCTCACAGAAAAGATCTTGACGGTGTGATATCACAAGATCTTGGTTGCCAAGCGACCGGCCCAAAACGTGAAATTATCTGTTCACCGAAGTGTTCTTTCAATAAATCCATTGATTGATGCGATGTGTGGGAACTGGCGGTGGAGCTTACGGCCCACAAACCACACTAAACCGTAGTTTTTTTCTGGATGTAATAGCAGCTCTTAAATCTATTCAGATTGTTCTTCGTTCTAAATGCGGCAATTTTGCTTTTTTACATACCCACTGACCCAGAAATTGGTCTTCTCACTGAACAAAATGTTCTCGAAAAAGTCGGATCTCCTTGGAACTTAGCCATAGAGCGAAACAATGTCGCTTGGGAAGGTCGAGGGACTCAGTTCTTGCCAAGCTCTATATCTCGACGTAAAATGCGCCAAGTTATTCCTTATTATTCGTATGGAAATTGGAAGCATACAATATACATCTTGTGCAAGGACTGAGCCGACTCTCCACGGTCTTCGTGTACACTCTCAGCTACGGTCGCTTTATTTTATTCACTGCGTGCTGGACGTGGTATATTCGGTCTATTATTATCCAATAATGAATACTGGGTCTCAAAATTTGTGATGGTGTTGCGAATAGTACGCTCAGTAGGCAGATTATGTTGACCATATTTAGAACAAAGCGCGCGAGAACGTGAATTTTTGTAATAAAGTTGACAATACTAAACAAAAACAAGTAAGGAAGGGCAAAGTTCGGATGTAACCGAACATTTTATACTCTCGCAAAGTTAAATGGTATATTCGTTTGAGACTTCTTTATATATTTTAATAATTAGAAGTAGGAACTGTTGCCTTAGATTATTTACTTTTCACTCACAGTGAAAATAATTAGAGCAATTTGTAAACTAAATTTACTCAAATTATGAGAAATCGTTCTTGTGCTTTTTGTATACGCTTATAATTGATTTTATATAGAATGCATTACAACACTTAAAAACTTTTTTTATTTATTATATCGATATTATTATACATGTTTAGCTTAAAAATAATAAATATTAACAACTTTAAAAATGATATAATATTATTATATTAATTTGTATATAATATTTACAATATTAAACATAAATAGAAAGTAGAGATTCTTATACATATATCCAAATTATATTTCTTTTTCCCTTATACTATTTAATTTCTATCATATATTTATACAATAATGTCATATATAATAACAAATTATATATATAATTTAAATTTTCTTAATTAGATTATTTACATATTTTTCTTAAAATTGTCTTAAAAACTACTGTAAAAATTCCTATACCATTCCAATTCGATTATATTTGGAAAAAAAAAAATGAAGAACTATTGCACTAAGTCTGAAAACTTTAGTTCAAAATAGAGACACAAATACTGTCATGATAGCTGTGTACTGTCTCAAAAGTAATTGCATTTACACAGAAAGGATCCATGTTTGAAAATGCCCAATCAATTTGTGTACCGGCAGGTGTAGTTGAATATTCTGCACCAAGCAGGGAACTAAAGTTTTTTTCTTGGAGCAGATTTCTTATTGCAGTCCCTGTAGACATTAAACAAATGTTAAAATCTGAAATCTAAAATAAATTCTGCATTACTTGCTTCCGAAATATGGAGCCCAATGCAGCAATATACTGCTTCTTGTGCAGATATTTCTGTGCCTGATATAAATATGTGACCTATATGTTTAAGTTTTTGCTTAATAGTATAATTTTCAGCATTCACCTCTGATATAGCTTCATTTAAGAGCCTAGAAACTAACCTGTTAGACTTCATCCAGTATATATTGGATATCCATATTTGCTCTATGGAGTTCCAAAATCAGAGGACTATAAACGCTTATAAAACGATCCTGTAATTTTCTTTTTAGAAAAATCTTGGGTTTTGTTAAACTTTACCTAAGGGCTAACAAATAGTCATCAAAAGACATATTTATTCTACTATCAGACATGAAGTGATCAAAATCGTTTAAATTAGAAATGTCTTCTGTAGTCATATTTGAATTTAAAACGTTTTGAATTTTGAAAAAGTTTTCCTTGTGTCTTTCTGAATTTTGACTTGTTTGTTGAAGGCATTGGTGGATATGGTATACCAAAACGACAAAACTGTTGTCCTCTTATTTCCCTAGTACAAGACCGACTGTGGTTATGCTTTTGATAACCCAAATAATTTTCTAAGTGGCTGATCGAACCATCGGTAGAAATATAATTGTCAATAAAACTAATGACATCAGGGAATGTCTGAGGATCTTGAAGGTTGATCCTGGGAGAATTATTAAGCCAATACATGCCATGTACATGCGGGGAATCTCTCTGTTGAAACTCCACTCTCCAGTAGAAATTTGTAACAAAATGCTCTCCAAAAATGCCGGCGTTATCTTTAAAAAGCTTAAGAATTTGTCGATAGCGGTAGTCAAAATATCTAGCACAAGTAACCGCGTCTGACCGAATTAAGCGATATCTATCTTGGGTTGTTAAGCTGTTGGCTTCCTCTTCCGAAATATCTTTAGAATCAATAGTTTTAGAGAGGATGACCAAAAGCTCAACCCACTGAGATTCTGCAGCCGATAAAGTGATAAAGAAGATTGGAAGGCCAAATTGGTGAATTATAGCGATTGCCTTTTTCTTCTCAGCTTCCCAGTGCGCAGGTGAGGATCTAACGTCAAAATCATCGTGTTGAATCAAGTTTTGAACAAAGTTTTCGTTTAATAGATTTTGGGCCGTAACTCGGTTGCGACCTGAAAACTTTCTAAGGCAAATGGATGTACTATTCTTAATTTGTAGCAGTTCTAATTTTTTGTAATCATAGAACAACTTTAGAATGGTACACGCTCTTCTGTCAAAACGGCGAATTTCAGAACGTATTATCTTGCTATACGTTTCAGAGCATGTACGCTTCTGCCCAACGTATATTGTTCCACATGACAACTCTTCTGAAATATAATATTATCTTGAATTATGTCAATTGGGCTTTGTCCTTCACCTGGCGCTATAACTAAACGGTTATAGTCTAAGTTTTCTACAGGAATATTGTCCAAAAGAGTTTCTTGACCGCCTGGATTTAGCTCTGAAGGTAAAAGACCCGTGGGAATATTATTACCTGAGGGATTATCATGAGAAGTTTGTGCCGCATGAAAAGATTGAACCAATCGGGAATCCTCTGCAGATGCAACAAACGGAACTTCTTCTTCGTTATAAAATTCTGAAATCCAGTTTTCATTTATATATATATTGTGCTCACGATACAGAGGGGTATTCACTAAGAACTGCAAAGCTTCCATAATCGTTGCGGGGCGTATGGTATCGATCATGTAATCATGATTGTATTCCAAACGCCTTCTTAAGTGAATTTGTATAACATGAGCCTCATCAAAGGACCTTGGTAGAGATGTCACAATATTGTTAACAGAAATTGGTATATTAACAACAGCACCTTTGAGCAAACTCTGACCTTGATATCCTAATGGACGGATTGTCATAAAAGGCAATCTAGGCATTATGAGACGTTCTTCAATTGGGGTTAAACCTTTCAAACAATCCGGTATTTCAGGAAAGTCTAGACCGTTAGCTAAACATATTTTTGGAACGTTCTTTTTAACAATCGCATTTTTGCAAGTAGCACAAAAATTGTAATTTCCATCTTCTGAAGGAAATTTTTGCGCAATAGTTTCGAAATTTAATTTGCGAACTTGGTGTGAAAACCATAAGCCGCCGCAGCAAATACATTTTTCAGTAGGGCCCTTATTTATATTTTGGAAATAAATGTTTTTGAAATCTGTTAAATTGCCACTATTATCAGTTTCTATAACATTGTTTTCTCTCGTTAATCGGATTCGTTGGGACTGCTTTTGGTTTTCAATTTGTCTATTGAGTGGGTTATCTCTACGAGGGCGAACTTGACCTTGTCTAAGACGTCTCTGATTTAAAATTTCTTCCCTCATACCCCTCCTACTAAGCTGTCGACGTTGTGTTTCTCTATCACGCTCCTCTCTCCTTATTTCAGGATTTCTTCTTGCATGTTCCCTTGGCATTTGATCACGAATGCGCTCTAAATTGCTACTCAGGATTCCTTGCGCGAAGTACTCTATGATCCCTAGTGTTCCTACTTTGTTCATCATAACGTACTCTGGATTTTCTCGACGAGATCTATGACCTCGAGTATTTCTTATTTGCTCTTCAGAGCGAATTTGCGGATCTTGCCGCCTTGTTCTATGTTGAACAGTATTTGCAATTTGCTCAATAGATCGAACCTCGGGGTCTTCACGCCGAGACCTTTGACCTCGAGTATCTCTTATTTGCTCTTCAGAGCGAATTTGCGGATTTTCCCGCCTGGTTCTATGTTGATTTGTATTGATAACGACAGACGGACAGACGTACATCGGAATCTAATCTACGATTAGCGTGACTTACAGTATTTTGTGACTGCTCACTATCTCTATATAAAGAGTTTGCACGAAGAACTCTCATACGTCTTCTATTCTGAAGACGACTTAGTAATATAGATTTTCTACTTAATCTAGACATAATTAATTAATAATAAATGGATTAATATATAAAATACTTATAGATAATACTTATATAATTCAGTCCGTCCGGGTGTTAAAAGTTGGATCCTAGGTGCTGCTCTCTTTCACTGTTTCCTTGTAAGTCCTTGCTATGCTATTGCTCGTCACTCTACACTGTACTGTGTAATACACTAAAATTAGTTTGAATAAAGCACTTTGCTTGTAAAGACATCTATTGAAACTGAAACTACAAACACAGTGTACTGATATTTATTATACTCTTGCAACATGTTGGTACATCTTACGTACTTTTGTATACCTATATATTACTTAGCTATTCACTAACATAATAATACATAATATTTAGTTATATTTATATTTTAGAAATTAATAGTTTATTTCACTGTATTGAAATTAAGTTCTCGGAAAATCCCTCTGTAAATTACTTTTGTTAAAGGCTTTCTAAAACAGGGGGATCTATGGTACCTATTTTGAAGGGTCTACCCATGAAGGCTAAATTAACAATAACTTACATATAATTAAGTATGGTATACACATATGTAGAGCAGGTATGTAGATTTTCTTCTTTCTGTCTTAATATCTAAACCTTTCATAAGCTGCCAACGGCGCTAGGTAAAAATGTAATTTTCTTAAGTTTACAGTTCACCTCATGACCTTCATATTAAAATGTGTCGCAAAACTGAAATAATAGACAGTAGTAGAATAGTAGTAGTAAAAAGGGTCTTTAGCCCTTTTGATACTACATTACTAATATTTATTTCATGCAATTTTTTCTAGAAAGATTTTTTTGCTCTATACAAAGTCCAGCACTCTAAGAAACTTTTTTAGCATTGTTGTCTGGTATATTCTATAATAAGTTCAACATGATGGCTGAGAAAATATACCTAACCACTGATTATTACCAAATATTAGAAGAGATATATGTATATAGAAATCTATATCTATCACTTTAGGTGATGCAAACAACTCTTTGGTGAACAAAACTATACTCTGTTGGAACATGTTGCGAAAATATAGAAATGTTGCGAAAGAATTCAACATTCATTACTCGATTATTATTTGGTATCTTATTAACTTATGTTACTGATCATAGATTTATTTTGTGTCAATACTATTTTTTTCTCCGAAATGTTAACTTTTATAAAAAGAAGCTACTTAACTCAAACATGGTATAAGTGATATAAACTGAACCAAAGGGGTTAGATTTAATATGTGGGGTATATGAGGTTGCTGTTGTACCAGAGGAGCGGAAATCAGTATATTAGGGTTATAAGGTTTAAACAAAGTCTAGACCAATTTCATTCATATGCAGCGATATACATTATTTTTAAGAAAAACTGTCCATTTAATTTCATTAAATTATCAAATTGACGAAAAAAATTATACTGGGAAAATCAAAGACCAGAAAATTCCTCCAAACCGTATATTAAAAATGTTGAATTAAACATCCATTATTAAATGATATCGTGATTAAATTACAATCAAATTTGGTATCTTCTTGACTTATATTAAAGGCCATAAACTTAGTCTCAGTTTTATTGCTTGAAGTGAGATATACATAAGTATGAATGTGATATTAACTCCACAAAAGTGGATAAATTTTATATTATAAGCTTAGGTGGCAAACGTCAACCAGAGAATCGGAATTCATTATATGAAGGTATGAGGTTTAGACTTAGTACATACTAATTTCATTCTAATTCAGCGTCGAACCACATAATTTTTAAGAAATATGTTCCACTTAATTTCGTTAAAATATCACATTGATCAACCGGAACGGTGTAAAGTCAGGTGGAAAGACGGAAATCATATAATATATATATTGGGGATAGAGAAATATATTAATTTTAACATTGCTCAGCTATACTCGAGAACATATTTTGAAGCAATTTTATATATTAAAAAAAATATTAATACTCACACCCGATTTGATCTTTTTATGAGTAAAACACGCTCTCTCATTTTCATTGAGATAACTCACATATGCGGTATAAAGTCACGCGGAAGTTCAAAAATATTTATATTAGATATATGAGGGCTAAAAGAACTATTGATCCGATTCAACCCATTTTTGAAACAAAGACATACTATTATCGATAATTTCATTTATTTATTCTATTATATGAATTTCAATTATATATCTTACACAATGGCCGATATTTACGGTAAAATGTCAACTATAGGTACTGGGGTCCCCATATTCAGTACCTAGGGGCTTGAACAGTTTTGGTTCGATTTAGAGAATTTTTGGTCACAAGGTGGCATACTTTAAACGTATTATTCACGCAAAGTTTTACGCCGATATAATCATTTTGCTTGATTTGCATAGTGGAAAGTGAAAGAATCAAGTGGAATTTAAAATGGTGTCATATGGAAAATAGGCGTGGTTGTAATTCGATTTCACCCATTTTCGCACCATGCCATAGAAATATAAAAAGAATGTTATGTAACAAATTTGGTTTAAATCGGTTAAAAAAATCCCAAGATATGGGTTTTCACCTAAAAGTGGGCAGTATCACGCCCACTGTCTAATTTTGAACGCGGTTCCTATAAAGTAATCTCATACCATCCCTGAGATAAAATTTAATGTCTCTGGCGTGTTTAGTGCTTGATTTATCGCGCTTTTAGTAGTTTTTAACAGTACCGTTACATGGGGAGTGGGCGGAGTTGCCACCCGATTTCAACTACTTTCACACTGTAGGTAGATGTTTAAAAATCATTTTCTTCCAGTGAATTTTGTTATTATATCTTTAGCAGTTTAGGAGATATGCACATTAAACCTATTAGGGGCGGGACCACGCCCACTTTAAAAAAAATTTTTAACTGCAGATGCCCCTCCCTAATGTGATCTTGTGTACCAAATAACAGTCTTGTATCTTATTGCGGAGCTTAGTTATGTCAATTTATTTGTTTTTGATTAATGGCGTTTTGTGGCCGTGGCAGTGGTCCGACTACGCCCATCTGCAATACCAACCGTCTTACTGTACCAAGAAACATGTGTATCAAGTTTCATAAAGATATCTCAATTTTTACTCAAGTTACAGCTTGCACGGACGGACAGACGGACAGACAGTCACCCGGATTAAGTGATAGTGACTAAGTGAAGTGGACGTGTTTTTTGCGCTCCTGGGTTTGCCTGCAGATAATCCCAGCTTTACATTGTGAATCACAGTAGTTTTTGTATTGGACTTACCGGGCAACCGGACGATATAAGTGGATTTAGCCTAAATATAGAGATAAGTACAAATTTGTTTTATATAAAAAATCATTGGCACTTACCTGCCCCTTTCTTAGAGAGAATTTATAATAAGTTAGTTGTAGTTATCATTTCCCCTAATTTTTCGCTGTTATTCACATAAAACGTGCACTTTTTTGAATCTGCCGTTTTGTTTTGATTAAACAGCTGTTCCCCGCTTCGCTTTCTCCTTTTCGTTTTTGCTTTTGGTTTTGGCGCTGCCAACCATTCATAACATAAGTAAAGTTTAGCGCTAGGGTTGAAGATACCCATTGACAGGTGTACCCAAACTATTCTCTAGCTGAGCTATGGCCTCTGAGGATAGTATGGGGCGTACACCAGAGAATCCTTTTCGGAGGAATTCTAAAATTTTGAGAACGCCACCAAATGACAGAAATGAGGAACCCACTTCTGCTGGATCAACATGTAATGGTGAATTTACTGACCAGGCAAATAAAGCTGAAGAAAAGTCAGAAAATATTGAAATTTCTGGTTATTTTAACAAACTGGGTAGTAAATTAAAAGAGTTGGAAAACATGATGGCTGGTCAAAGGCACGTTAACCAAGCTATGTGTGATCTACTTAGCAGCATTATGAGCCTGTATAACAGAGCCGAGAAACCGCAGAATCAACGGAAAAAACTTATGGCTGAGAAAGCAACACAAGTATTTCCTATTTATAAGAGATAAATACGCCAAAACGGCTGCGAGAGACATCGGGCACCTTACCTCCCACGAAAAAACCGAAAAAAGCTGTAGAAAAAGTGCAGCCAACAACCAGTGAGTCCACGATAACAATAAAGGAAAACACCAGGGAACAATATAGCGCTGACGAAAAATGGGTGGACGTTGTTAAAAAGAGGAAACCGATTCAGAAGAAAATAAGGACGAAACTGGACGCCATCATCATAACCAAAAAGGAAGGTGCGTCATACGCTGATATTCTCCGGAAGATAAAAAGCGACAGCGGTCTTGAAGAGTTGGGTTCCCTACCTCATACGCTAAGCCACGAAACGATGTTGCAGAGCCACCATTGTTGGTCACTGAAGATGAAATATTGACCATAGCTAAAAGAATAAAAACCAACAAAGCGCCTGGAATAGATGGCATACCCAACAGAGCCCTAAGGGAAGCCATGACCATAAATCCCAGTTTGTTTGTAAAAATGTATAACAGAAGAGGTGTTCCCCGACCCCTCGAAGATACAACGTTTGGTACTGCTCCCAAATCCACCGGATGAACCTTCATCTTATCGACCATTGTGCATGCTCGACACGATTGTTAAAGTGTACGAAAGCATTGTAAGAAACAGCTTGGAGCTAGTAATCCAAAAAGCCGCCGGATTATCAGAAAGACAATACGGCTTTACAAAAAAGAGGTCCACTATTGACGCACTAAGAGAAGTCGTTGATACTGCGAAATGTGCAGTAAGTGGCAAAAGATGGAAAGGTGGCACAAAAAAATATTGCGCGCTAATTACTCTGGACGTTAAGTATGCGTTCAACTCCGCAAAGTGGGCAAATATAATCAAAGCTCTATACGACATACGCGCTCCCCAATATCTCGTAAACATTATAACGAACTATTTTAAAAATCGCATTTAGCTATTCGACACCGACGAGGGCACTCAGAGCTACACTATCTCGGGTGGAGTACCGCAAGGTTCGGTCTTAGGCCCCCTACTATGGAACTTGATGTACGACGGGGTACTAAGAATACATCAACCAAAAAACGTGAAAACAATAGCGTATGCGGATGATCTCATAGTGGTAGCAGTGGCTAAACATTTAGATGATCTCAGGATCAAATGCAACAATTGCATAAATGGTCTGCGTCAATGGTTTGCTACCATGAGCTTAGAGCTGGCCGAGCAGAAAACAGAAGTTTTGCTCATAAGCACAAGGAAGGTGGAAGAAAGACTGTCACTGACCATAGGGGAGTGCGAGATTACTTCACTGCCGCAGATGAAGTATCTGGGAGTAATACTTGACTCCAAATTAAAATTTAAGGAATACCTGGCGCATACTTCCGGTAAAGCAAACAAAATTGATAACGTCCTATCGAGAATGATGGCCAATAAAGGCTGCGTGCGTTCCAGCCGGCGGTTTTTAATAGCAAAAACAATGAGTTCCGTGATATTATATGCAGCACCAATATGGATACAAGCGCTAGACATAAAATCATATGCTAGACAAATAAACGCAGTGCATAGGCTTTCTGCAATTCGAATAATAAGTGCTTTCCAAACGATATCAAGTGATGCTGCTGAAGTATTAGCCAGCATGCCGACTATTGACATCCAGGGGGACGAATTCGCGCGACTGTACCAGCGCTCAGTGCCGTCTTCAGGAGTAAAAAAAGAAGAGAGAACCAAAAGCCTAACAATGTGGCAGCAACGGTGGCAAACCTCATCTAAAGGACGATGGACCCATAGACTAATTCCGTCCATTCATTCATGGATAGACAGACGACACGGGACCTAAATTTCCACCTAACCCAAATACTGAGTGGGCATGGATGCTTTAGAAAGTATCTATTCCAATTTCATCATGATGTTAGTTCGTTTTGTCCGACGTGTACAGAGTGCATAGAAGACTCTGAACACGTATTTTTTCAGTGCACCCGTTTTTTGAATATTAGGGAAAAGTTAAAATCTACACTCGGTAGTCTAACGGTGGAAACCTTGACAGCACATATGCGTCAGTCCTCTGATAAATGGAAAGCGAAGAAAGTTGAAAACCAAATCTTCATATTTTTGCGGTTTATTCGAGCACAGGTGTGTAAGTGAAAGTGGTGAGTGGGTTTTTAGTGCAAGTTAGCACCAGAATAACTATGGTCCTTCGAGCCCTAATGGACGGCATGTTTAACAAAAAAAAAAAAACTTAAAGTGAAAGGCTGTTAAATTGCCATGCAAATAATACAAATAACAATAAAACAAAGTGTTTTCACAAATTAAAAGTATATATGTACGTATTTAATGTTCAAAATAAGTGCATTGCAGTGCATATACACATATAACTAAAAGTATACCTATTTCGACTGAATATAATGTACAAATTGAAGAAAGAAATTAAATATTTAATTTGTATACTACATCTTATTATTTCGATTATCCCTGTAATATGTACAATACAACTCCCTCTCTTTCTTTCTCTCACTCTCAATGAATCGGTAAAGTATTCGCTTCAATCACGTGTACTGTGCTCCAGCTTGTGTGGAGTTTTCTTTGCAGAGATTTTAGACATTGTGAAATCTGTATAATAAAAGTTAGATCAATGAAAGTTAGTTACAAATAGTATGGAATACGTGTTTGTATGCTCCGTTTACGTAAAATGTCTTTCACTCTCACGTACGCAGAGACGTACTCCAATTATATACTGTGCGGCCACGTACACTTAATGTAAATAGGCAATTACTTCTATGTAATTTAGGCAAAAATTAAATTGCTCTCAATATATGTATATAAAAAAAAATTGAGGATACTTACGTTTTTATTTGTTTTAATGACTTTATAAAAGTAAAACTATCACTCAACACAAAATATTACAACATTCAGTTTATCCTTTTACCAAAACAAACACAACACTGAACGCAGTCAGCTGAACGTGTTAATTCATCCACTATGTAAGGTAAAATAATAAAAAAAAAGTAGGTGCAGCTGCCTGATCGATGACAAGGTTGATAGAATGCAATATTACGAAAGATTTGTGATTTCGAAGGTTGTGTTTATTTAAATTTATTTAATTAACGTGGCTAGATGAGTAACGCCTCCTACTCAACGCACGAAACTGAACGTCAATGCACCACACTAGCGCAATCCCAGCACAGCACATATTAATACACACAAACATACACCATCATTACATACTCGATCCCACACCTACACACACAGAACGTTACACACCAAAAGTCTACACCACCCAACTATCTAAACGAACTGACCGAGAACCAGAGGCCAAAAAAACTAATATTCAATAATCATTGTACTGTGACTTATACATACAGATGTAACCAACATAAAAGTGAACGAATTAAAAAATATAATAAGCGCAAAAACCATCAAGGGATAATTATTTATATCAACTTGTAATTTTCAAAAAATCAAATGTACATGTATTGGAGGATATTCTTCGGAAATTTCAAAATGATCTGACAAATAGTTTTGGAGATATGAACGTATTTGTAAGACAACTCAGTGTAATGGGCTCCCAAAACTTTGAAATCGTTTTTCTCGAAACGCTGTTTTCAGACTCGGTGAAGAAAATTTCTCTGAAACGACGGAACCGATCGGCTTGAAATTTTTACACGACATTCTTATATATATATCTCGGGTAATGATTGAATGAATAACATTTTTGACAATAATCTCGATTTTTTAAGCCACTTTGAATTGTAAACTTTCTCACAAAAAATGATTTTTTTGTTTGGTAAGCCGCCATTTTCTCACAAAACAAAAATTTCCCTATTCCTTCGATAATTACCTGTATTTATCTATCATAATACTTAATTTCATTGGTGTTTGGTTTCAGATAATTTGAGTCCGAAATATCTTAATCCCCGCCAGACACATTTTTCTGGAGGCCCAGTGGAGTTCGGCTATAGGAACAAAGCGATCCAATATTTTAATTAATCGCTGATTTCAAAAGTACATTAAATTCTCTTCATATAAATTTTTTTTTAGTTGTAATAAAAAATACTGCTGCAAAAAATTCACAAAAGTTCGAGTTTTTTCGATCTTGCAAGTGGATGTAACCCCTTAAAGAGAAAAGTTATCAGAAAAGTTCGGGAACTATATAAAAGTGCTGTGCAGTTGAGAAATAGGTATATACACATATATACATACAAACATCCTTAAAAGTGTAGAGCTACACTATCTCGGGTGGAGTACCGCAAGGTTCGGTCTTAGGCCCCCTACTATGGAACTTGATGTACGACGGGGTACTAAGAATACATCAACCAAAAAACGTGAAAACAATAGCGTATGCGGATGATCTCATAGTGGTAGCAGTGGCTAAACATTTAGATGATCTCAGGATCAAATGCAACAATTGCATAAATGGTCTGCGTCAATGGTTTGCTTCCATGAGCTTAGAGCTGGCCGAGCAGAAAACAGAAGTTTTGCTCATAAGCACAAGGAAGGTGGAAGAAAGACTGTCACTGACCATAGGGGAGTGCGAGATTACTTCACTGCCGCAGATGAAGTATCTGGGAGTAATACTTGACTCCAAATTAAAATTTAAGGAATACCTGGCGCATACTTCCGGTAAAGCAAACAAAATTGATAACGTCCTATCGAGAATGATGGCCAATAAAGGCTGCGTGCGTTCCAGCCGGCGGTTTTTAATAGCAAAAACAATGAGTTCCGTGATATTATATGCAGCACCAATATGGATACAAGTGCTTTCCGAACGATATCAAGTGATGCTGCTGAAGTATTAGCCAGCATGCCGACTATTGACATCCAGGGGGACGAATTCGCGCGACTGTACCAGCGCTCAGTGCCGTCTTCAGGAGTAAAAAAAGAAGAGAGAACCAAAAGCCTAACAATGTGGCAGCAACGGTGGCAAACCTCATCTAAAGGACGATGGACCCATAGACTAATTCCGTCCATTCATTCATGGATAGACAGACGACACGGGGACCTAAATTTCCACCTAACCCAAATACTGAGTGGGCATGGATGCTTTAGAAAGTATCTATTCCAATTCCATCATGATGTTAGTCCGTTTTGTCCGACGTGTACAGAGTGCATAGAAGACTCTGAACACGTATTTTTTCAGTGCACCCGTTTTTTGAATATTAGGGAAAAGTTAAAATCTACACTCGGTAGTCTAACGGTGGAAACCTTGACAGCACATATGCGTCAGTCCTCTGATAAATGGAAAGCTGTCAGCGAAGCGTCAGCTTTAATTATGACAAAACTGAGATACTTACAACAGATTAGGAGTCAGTCAGTCTGTACGGTAGAGGAGCCTTAAATGTCCTTTTCTCTCCCATGAAGTAATACTTAATCCGGTGGTTCCGTGGGAGAGATATGAGATGGGAGTAGGTTGGTTTAGCGGATTAAAGTTCCGCACTTCGACTTTCGATGCTTCCCCCTACTATAAACAAAAAAAAAAAAAAAACAAAAAAAAACCGGATTTCAACTCGTCTTTTCATCCTGATCATTTATATATACATAACCCTATATCTAACTCGATTAGTTTTAGGTGATACCTACTCTGTAGCAACATGTTGCGAGAGTATAATAACATGACAGCTTGACACAACTCACGCATGATCTGTCAAAAAGAGGGCTATTGAAAAAAGTATCTTTACTTAGATCACCCCTATATTATATATTTCAAACAACAATATCACTTTACACACATATGGTACTTGCATATTGGCTAAATGAACTATAAGGCTTTCCAGCGAACATCCCTGTACAAGCATCACACAGCACTTCACAAGCAACACTGATACATTCCAACACACCACAACAATGCCATCCACTCCCGAAAACACCACACACCAATTCATACAATTTCACTCAATTCACCGAGGGATACCAACACACACCACACCACCAACACACCCACGATCTCAACACACTACCCAACCAACAAAAGAGATCGACGACTGGATACGGGCCCTTTTTTTCGATCGATCGCCGTCGCAACTGCATCAGCCGAGTCCTTTTCTGCGCCACCCCGGAAATCTACACCGTTTTAAAAATTTTTCAAAGTAACATTTAATTGTGGAAAACGATTATGTTAAATAAATTAATTTTACAGTTGAAAACCAAACGATTGTGTTAAATAAATTAAACTTACCGTTGAAAATCATTTTTTCGTCTTCATATTTTTGCGGTTTATTCGAGCACAGGTGTGTAAGTGAAAGTGGTGAGTGGGTTTTTAGTGCAAGTTAGCACCAGAATAACTATGGTCCTTCGAGCCCTAATGGACGGCATGTTTAACAAAAAAAAAAAAAACTTAAAGTGAAAGGCTGTTAAATTGCCATGCAAATAATACAAATAACAATAAAACAAAGTGTTTTCACAAATTAAAAGTATATATGTACGTATTTAATGTTCAAAATAAGTGCAGTGCAGTGCATATACACATATAACTAAAAGTATACCTATTTCGACTGAATATAATGTACAAATTGAAGAAAGAAATTAAATATTTAATTTGTATACTACATCTTATTATTTTGATTATCCCTGTAATATGTACAATACAACTCCCTCTCTTTCTTTCTCTCACTCTCAATGAATCGGTAAAGTATTCGCTTCAATCACGTGTACTGTGCTCCAGCTTGTGTGGAGTTTTCTTTGCAGAGATTTTAGACATTGTGAAATCTGTAGAATAAAAGTTAGATCAATGAAAGTTAGTTACAAATAGTATGGAACACGTGTTTGTATGCTCCGTTTACGTAAAATGTCTTTCACTCTCACGTACGCAGAGACGTACTCCAATTATATACTGTGCGGCCACGTACACTTAATGTAAATAGGCAATTACTTCTATGTAATTTAGGCAAAAATTAAATTGCTCTCAATATATGTATATAAAAAAAAAGTGAGGATACTTACGTTTTTATTTGTTTTAATGACTTTATAAAAGTAAAACTATCACTCAACACAAAATATTACAACATTCAGTTTATCCTTTTACCAAAACAAACACAACACTGAACGCAGTCAGCTGTACGTGTTAATTCATCCACTATGTAAGGTAAAATAATAAAAAAAAAGTAGGTGCAGCTGCCTGATCGATGACAAGGTTGATAGAATGCAATATTACGAAAGATTTGTGATTTCGAAGGTTGTGTTTATTTAAATTTATTTAATTAAAGTGGCTAGATGAGTAACGCCTCCTACTCAACGCACGAAACTGAACGTCAATGCACCACACTAGCGCAATCCCAGCACAGCACATATTAATACACACAAACATACACCATCATTACATACTCGATCCCACACCTACACACACAGAACGTTACACACCACAAGTCTACACCACCCAACTATCTAAACGAACTGACCGAGAACCAGAGGCCAAAAAAACTAATATTCAATAATCATTGTACTGTGACTTATACATACAGATGTAACCAACATAAAAGTGAACGAATTAAAAAATATAATAAGCGCAAAAACCATCAAGGGATAATTATTTAAGGGATAATTATTTATATCAACTTGTAATTTTCAAAAAATCAAATGTACATGTATTGGAGGATATTCTTCGGAAATTTCAAAATGATCTGACAAATAGTTTTGGAGATATGAACGTATTTGTAAGACAACTCAGTGTAATGGGCTCCCAAAACTTTGAAATCGTTTTTCTCGAAACGCTGTTTTCAGACTCGGTGAAGAAAATTTCTCTGAAACGACGGAACCGATCGGCTTGAAATTTTTACACGACATTCTTATATATATATCTCGGGTAATGATTGAATGAATAACATTTTTGACAATAATCTCGATTTTTTAAGCCACTTTGAATTGTAAACTTTCTCACAAAAAATGATTTTTTTGTTTGGTAAGCCGCCATTTTCTCACAAAACAAAAATTTCCCTATTCCTTCGATAATTACCTGTATTTATCTATCATAATACTAAATTTCATTGGTGTTTGGTTTCAGATAATTTGAGTCCGAAATATCTTAATCCCCGCCAGACACATTTTTCTGGAGGCCCCCTGGAGTTCGGCTATAGGAACAAAGCGATCCAATATTTTAATTAATCGCTGATTTCAAAAGTACATTAAATTCTCTTCATATAAATTTTTTTTTAGTTGTAATAAAAAATACCGCTGCAAAAAATTCACAAAAGTTCGAGTTTTTTCGATCTTGCAAGTGGATGTAACCCCTTAAAGAGAAAAGTTATCAGAAAAGTTCGGGAACTATATAAAAGTGCTGTGCAGTTGAGAAATAGGTATATACACATATATACATACAAACATCCTTAAAAGTGTAGAGCTACACTATCTCGGGTGGAGTACCGCAAGGTTCGGTCTTAGGCTCCCTACTATGGAACTTGATGTACGACGGGGTACTAAGAATACATCAACCAAAAAACGTGAAAACAATAGCGTATGCGGATGATCTCATAGTGGTAGCAGTGGCTAAACATTTAGATGATCTCAGGATCAAATGCAACAATTGCATAAATGGTCTGCGTCAATGGTTTGCTACCATGAGCTTAGAGCTGGCCGAGCAGAAAACAGAAGTTTTGCTCATAAGCACAAGGAAGGTGGAAGAAAGACTGTCACTGACCATAGGGGAGTGCGAGATTACTTCACTGCCGCAGATGAAGTATCTGGGAGTAATACTTGACTCCAAATTAAAATGTAAGGAATACCTGGCGCATACTTCCGGTAAAGCAAACAAAATTGATAACGTCCTATCGAGAATGATGGCCAATAAAGGCTGCGTGCGTTCCAGCAGGCTGTTTTTAATAGCAAAAACAATGAGTTCCGTGATATTATATGCAGCACCAATATGGATACAAGCGCTAGACATAAAATCATATGCTAGACAAATAAACGCAGTGCATAGGCTTTCTGCAATTCGAATAATAAGTGCTTTCCGAACGATATCAAGTGATGCTGCTGAAGTATTAGCCAGCATGCCGACTATTGACATCCAGGGGGACGAATTCGCGCGACTGTACCAGCGCTCACTGCCGTCTTCAGGAGTAAAAAAAGAAGAGAGAACCAAAAGCCTAACAATGTGGCAGCAACGGTGGCAAACCTCATCTAAAGGACGATGGACCCATAGACTAATTCCGTCCATTCATTCATGGATAGACAGACGACACGGGGACCTAAATTTCCACCTAAGCCAAATACTGAGTGGGCATGGATGCTTTAGAAAGTATCTATTCCAATTTCGTCATGATGTTAGTCCGTTTTGTCCGACGTGTACAGAGTGCATAGAAGACTCTGAACACGTATTTTTTCAGTGCACCCGTTTTTTGAATATTAGGGAAAAGTTAAAATCTACACTCGGTAGTCTAACGGTGGAAACCTTGACAGCACATATGCGTCAGTCCTCTGATAAATGGAAAGCTGTCAGCGAAGCGTCAGCTTTAATTATGACAAAACTGAGATACTTACAACAGATTAGGAGTCAGTCAGTCTGTACGGTAGAGGAGCCTTAAATGTCCTTTTCTCTCCCATGAAGTAATACTTAATCCGGTGGTTCCGTGGGAGAGATATGAGATGGGAGTAGGTTGGTTTAGCGGATTAAAGTTCCGCACTTCGACTTTCGATGCTTCCCCCTACTAAAAACAAAAAAAAAAAAAAAAAAAAAACCGGATTTCAACTCGTCTCTTCATCCTGATCATTTATATATACATAACCCTATATCTAACTCGATTAGTTTTAGGTGATACCTACTCTGTAGCAACATGTTGCGAGAGTATAATAACATGACAGCTTGACACAACTCACGCATGATCTGTCAAAAAGAGGGCTATTGAAAAAAGTATCTTTACTTAGATCACCCCTATATTATATATTTCAAACAACAATATCACTTTACACACATATGGTACTTGCATATTGGCTAAATGAACTGTAAGGCTTTCCAGCGAACATCCCTGTACAAGCATCACACAGCACTTCACAAGCAACACTGATACATTCCAACACACCACAACAATGCCATCCACTCCCGAAAACACCACACACCAATTCATACAACTTCACTCAATTCACCGAGGGATACCAACACACACCACACCACCAACACACCCACGATCTCAACACACTACCCAACCAACAAAAGAGATCGACGACTGGATACGGGCCCTTTTTTTCGATCGATCGCCGTCGCAACTGCATCAGCCGAGTCCTTTTCTGCGCCACCCCGGAAATCTACACCGTTTTAAAAATTTTTCAAAGTAACATTTAATTGTGGAAAACGATTATGTTAAATAAATTAATTTTACAGTTGAAAACCAAACGATTGTGTTAAATAAATTAAACTTACCGTTGAAAATCATTTTTTCGTCTTCATATTTTTGCGGTTTATTCGACCACAGGTGTGTAAGTGAAAGTGGTGAGTGGGTTTTTAGTGCAAGTTAGCACCAGAATAACTATGGTCCTTCGAGCCCTAATGGACGGCATGTTTAACAAAAAAAAAAAAAAACTTAAAGTGAAAGGCTGTTAAATTGCCATGCAAATAATACAAATAACAATAAAACAAAGTGTTTTCACAAATTAAAAGTATATATGTACGTATTTAATGTTCAAAATAAGTGCAGTGCATATACACATATAACTAAAAGTATACCTATTTCGACTGAATATAATGTACAAATTGAAGAAAGAAATTAAATATTTAATTTGTATACTACATCTTATTATTTCGATTATCCCTGTAATATGTACAATACAACTCCCTCTCTTTCTTTCTCTCACTCTCAATGAATCGGTAAAGTATTCGCTTCAATCACGTGTACTGTGCTCCAGCTTGTGTGGAGTTTTCTTTGCAGAGATTTTAGACATTGTGAAATCTGTAGAATAAAAGTTAGATCAATGAAAGTTAGTTACAAATAGTATGGAACACGTGTTTGTATGCTCCGTTTACGTAAAATGTCTTTCACTCTCACGTACGCAGAGACGTACTCCAATTATATACTGTGCGGCCACGTACACTTAATGTAAATAGGCAATTACTTCTATGTAATTTAGGCAAAAATTAAATTGCTCTCAATATATGTATATAAAAAAAAAGTGAGGATACTTACGTTTTTATTTGTTTTAATGACTTTATAAAAGTAAAACTATCACTCAACACAAAATATTACAACATTCAGTTTATCCTTTTACCAAAACAAACACAACACTGAACGCAGTCAGCTGTACGTGTTAATTCATCCACTATGTAAGGTAAAATAATAAAAAAAAAAGTAGGTGCAGCTGCCTGATCGATGACAAGGTTGATAGAATGCAATATTACGAAAGATTTGTGATTTCGAAGGTTGTGTTTATTTAAATTTATTTAATTAAAGTGGCTAGATGAGTAACGCCTCCTACTCAACGCACGAAACTGAACGTCAATGCACCACACTAGCGCAATCCCAGCACAGCACATATTAATACACACAAACATACACCATCATTACATACTCGATCCCACACCTACACACACAGAACGTTACACACCACAAGTCTACACCACCCAACTATCTAAACGAACTGACCGAGAACCAGAGGCCAAAAAAACTAATATTCAATAATCATTGTACTGTGACTTATACATACAGATGTAACCAACATAAAAGTGAACGAATTAAAAAATATAATAAGCGCAAAAACCATCAAGGGATAATTATTTAAGGGATAATTATTTATATCAACTTGTAATTTTCAAAAAATCAAATGTACATGTATTGGAGGATATTCTTCGGAAATTTCAAAATGATCTGACAAATAGTTTTGGAGATATGAACGTATTTGTAAGACAACTCAGTGTAATGGGCTCCCAAAACTTTGAAATCGTTTTTCTCGAAACGCTGTTTTCAGACTCGGTGAAGAAAATTTCTCTGAAACGACGAAACCGATCGGCTTGAAATTTTTACACGACATTCTTATATATATATCTCGGGTAATGATTGAATGAATAACATTTTTGACAATAATCTCGATTTTTTAAGCCACTTTGAATTGTAAACTTTCTCACAAAAAATGATTTTTTTGTTTGGTAAGCCGCCATTTTCTCACAAAACAAAAATTTCCCTATTCCTTCGATAATTACCTGTATTTATCTATCATAATACTAAATTTCATTGGTGTTTGGTTTCAGATAATTTGAGTCCGAAATATCTTAATCCCCGCCAGACACATTTTTCTGGAGGCCCAGTGGAGTTCGGCTATAGGAACAAAGCGATCCAATATTTTAATTAATCGCTGATTTCAAAAGTACATTAAATTCTCTTCATATAAATTTTTTTTTAGTTGTAATAAAAAATACCGCTGCAAAAAATTCACAAAAGTTCGAGTTTTTTCGATCTTGCAAGTGGATGTAACCCCTTAAAGAGAAAAGTTATCAGAAAAGTTCGGGAACTATATAAAAGTGCTGTGCAGTTGAGAAATAGGTATATACACATATATACATACAAACATCCTTAAAAGTGTAGAGCTACACTATCTCGGGTGGAGTACCGCAAGGTTCGGTCTTAGGCCCCCTACTATGGAACTTGATGTACGACGGGGTACTAAGAATACATCAACCAAAAAACGTGAAAACAATAGCGTATGCGGATGATCTCATAGTGGTAGCAGTGGCTAAACATTTAGATGATCTCAGGATCAAATGCAACAATTGCATAAATGGTCTGCGTCAATGGTTTGCTTCCATGAGCTTAGAGCTGGCCGAGCAGAAAACAGAAGTTTTGCTCATAAGCACAAGGAAGGTGGAAGAAAGACTGTCACTGACCATAGGGGAGTGCGAGATTACTTCACTGCCGCAGATGAAGTATCTGGGAGTAATACTTGACTCCAAATTAAAATGTAAGGAATACCTGGCGCATACTTCCGGTAAAGCAAACAAAATTGATAACGTCCTATCGAGAATGATGGCCAATAAAGGCTGCGTGCGTTCCAGCCGGCGGTTTTTAATAGCAAAAACAATGAGTTCCGTGATATTATATGCAGCACCAATATGGATACAAGTGCTTTCCGAACGATATCAAGTGATGCTGCTGAAGTATTAGCCAGCATGCCGACTATTGACATCCAGGGGGACGAATTCGCGCGACTGTACCAGCACTCAGTGCCGTCTTCAGGAGTAAAAAAAGAAGAGAGAACCAAAAGCCTAACAATGTGGCAGCAACGGTGGCAAACCTCATCTAAAGGACGATGGACCCATAGACTAATTCCGTCCATTCATTCATGGATAGACAGACGACACGGGGACCTAAATTTCCACCTAACCCAAATACTGAGTGGGCATGGATGCTTTAGAAAGTATCTATTCCAATTCCATCATGATGTTAGTCCGTTTTGTCCGACGTGTACAGAGTGCATAGAAGACTCTGAACACGTATTTTTTCAGTGCACCCGTTTTTTGAATATTAGGGAAAAGTTAAAATCTACACTCGGTAGTCTAACGGTGGAAACCTTGACAGCACATATGCGTCAGTCCTCTGATAAATGGAAAGCTGTCAGCGAAGCGTCAGCTTTAATTATGACAAAACTGAGATACTTACAACAGATTAGGAGTCAGTCAGTCTGTACGGTAGAGGAGCCTTAAATGTCCTTTTCTCTCCCATGAAGTAATACTTAATCCGGTGGTTCCGTGGGAGAGATATGAGATGGGAGTAGGTTGGTTTAGCGGATTAAAGTTCCGCACTTCGACTTTCGATGCTTCCCCCTACTAAAAACAAAAAAAAAAAAAAAAAAAAAAAAACCGGATTTCAACTCGTCTCTTCATCCTGATCATTTATATATACATAACCCTATATCTAACTCGATTAGTTTTAGGTGATACCTACTCTGTAGCAACATGTTGCGAGAGTATAATAACATGACAGCTTGACACAACTCACGCATGATCTGTCAAAAAGAGGGCTATTGAAAAAAGTATCTTTACTTAGATCACCCCTATATTATATATTTCAAACAACAATATCACTTTACACACATATGGTACTTGCATATTGGCTAAATGAACTGTAAGGCTTTCCCGCGAACATCCCTGTACAAGCATCACACAGCACTTCACAAGCAACACTGATACATTCCAACACACCACAACAATGCCATCCACTCCCGAAAACACCACACACCAATTCATACAACTTCACTCAATTCACCGAGGGATACCAACACACACCACACCACCAACACACCCACGATCTCAACACACTACCCAACCAACAAAAGAGATCGACGACTGGATACGGGCCCTTTTTTTCGATCGATCGCCGTCGCAACTGCATCAGCCGAGTCCTTTTCTGCGCCACCCCGGAAATCTACACCGTTTTAAAAATTTTTCAAAGTAACATTTAATTGTGGAAAACGATTATGTTAAATAAATTAATTTTACAGTTGAAAACCAAACGATTGTGTTAAATAAATTAAACTTACCGTTGAAAATCATTTTTTCGTCTTCATATTTTTGCGGTTTATTCGACCACAGGTGTGTAAGTGAAAGTGGTGAGTGGGTTTTTAGTGCAAGTTAGCACCAGAATAACTATGGTCCTTCGAGCCCTAATGGACGGCATGTTTAACAAAAAAAAAAAAAAACTTAAAGTGAAAGGCTGTTAAATTGCCATGCAAATAATACAAATAACAATAAAACAAAGTGTTTTCACAAATTAAAAGTATATATGTACGTATTTAATGTTCAAAATAAGTGCAGTGCATATACACATATAACTAAAAGTATACCTATTTCGACTGAATATAATGTACAAATTGAAGAAAGAAATTAAATATTTAATTTGTATACTACATCTTATTATTTCGATTATCCCTGTAATATGTACAATACAACTCCCTCTCTTTCTTTCTCTCACTCTCAATGAATCGGTAAAGTATTCGCTTCAATAACGTGTACTGTGCTCCAGCTTGTGTGGAGTTTTCTTTGCAGAGATTTTAGACATTGTGAAATCTGTAGTGGCTAAATGAGTTAAGCTTCCCGCCCCGAAAAACACAACACACCACTCACAAGACAACACTGGCACACATCCCATACCTGGAAACATCAAAACACCTATACACCACACAACACATACAAATGCATTACACTATTGGAAGCAGCCGCATACACACACACAGTAGGATCTCTACACAACAAAACAGTACAAAATTATCTGTCCGCGAAGCGGACAACCCCTTTCTCTCAGCGATTGTCGTCGAAAAAACACCGGACTTGTCTTTGGCGCGTAACCGCATTTTCTTCATTTTTTTATATTCTTTGAATTACCTCTCCACTGGTATGCGACCAGGGAGTGATTGCGTGAAGATAATCTCGTCATAATTATTAATAAATAAACAATTTTGTAAACATTTCCAAACCGGAAAAATATACAATTTTTTAATTTACATACGCGGAATTATAAAGTGGCAAGTAAGTGGTGAACTTAACATTGGTCCTTCGAGCCATTCCGAATGGCACTATAGTGAAAAAAAAAAAAAAAATTTTAGTAAAAATAAGGGTGGAAAACCTTAAAAAATTGGTGGTGTTAACATTGGTGGTGATTGGTGGTGACAAACAACTAAAATAAAAAATAAAATATATATATGAAAAGTGCTTAAAAGTGATTTACATATGTATATATAAGCGGAGAAGCCAACAACAAAGTGTACTGAAAAAAAAAAAAAAAAAAGGCAGAAGAAAAAAAAAGTGCAGTGACCACAACAGCAAAAATATATATATATATATATACATATGCTTTGGTGCAAAAAAAAGTGCAGTGACCACAACAACAAAAAATTTATATATATACACATATGCTTTTGGTGCATAATATAACAGTGCAGTGACAAAAAAAAAAAAAAAAAAAAAAAAACGGGCGCGGAAAAACAAAATACAATCAAATAAAAACGGGCGCGAATTAAAACCCATATATATGTATATATACATATTAACATATCAAACGGGCGCGAAAGTAATTCAACAAAAACCAAGCAAAAACCCCAAGGAACAACCCAGGAAAGGATTGGATACACCTACAGGCATCCACATACAAGATACACATACAAGATACAGGCTATAGTCCCCAAAATCCCTTGACGGATATTCAAGTGAGTTGTATCGATTCCATTTTGTACCTCATTACTGCAGGGTATATGTATATTTATTACGGTTTACAAAAACGGTTGCCAAACTGTTGAATTTGCGGTATTTCGGGTTTTACCGAAAAAATTCCATACATATAATATACATATATATATTCTATATATATATATATAAATAAATATATACACATTTATATATAAATATATACATATTTATTGCCTAGAAAAGCTTACCTTCGTGTATTTAACACAAAATATACCAAATCCCAAACACTATATATGATATATACATATATATGAAATTCAAGTACTCCACTTGCAAAAATATCCGGCAATACCCCTTATGCTTGATCAAGTAATAAGCAGGATTGCCTAAAACAAGTAAGCAAAGGCAAATAAAAAACACAAAAAAAAAACACATATACATATACCCACATAGCAACATATAACGAATAAAAAGAGATATAAGAACAATATTCTCAAAAAACAAAAAAAAAAATTAAAGAATTTCTTACCTGTATGCCACATCTCTAATTACATACATATTTACATATTTTGCACAATATATACCAAAATTTTTAGCACTTATAATTTTGAGCGCTTGCAAATATGTACATATTCGTAATATTATTAACATATTATATTTAACTACAAGAAAGAGAAGAGAGAGAAAGGCAAAGAAAATAAAAAATTAAATTTTTAAACATATAAAATATACGTACATTATTTTACTCTTTTACATACGTACATATTTACATTCATATACCGAGAGTGCATATTTACGAATCGTAGTGCACATAGGATAACTTTGTTGCTAATTACGTTTATGCGCTCTTTCGTAACGGAGAAACAACGTCCGCTCGTTTGCATATATACTCATACAAGTACGGGACATATTATTATACCCTACTAGGGTACCACTAAAAGTTAAAGAACTTAAAAAAGCGCATTCGAAAAAAAAAAAAAAACATTTTAAACGGTTCGGTAAAGAAAAAACGAATTCTTAAAAAAAAAAAATTAAAATTATTATTTATAATTCTATAAATAAATAAATAACAATAATAAAAAATTGTGAACAATATTATATACATTGCTTCTATACAATTTAATTTATTATATTCCAAAGTCCAATTTGGCACATACTCGGCAATACCCCTTGTTGTTTGGCAAACAAAAACAAGCAGGATTGCGTACAAATACAATTCTATAATATTATTCATATTCAAAGTCCATATAGGCACAAATCCGGCAATACCCCTTGTTTTTCGGCAACCAAAAAACAAGTAGGATTGCATACATATGTATAAAGTACATTGATCTCTTATACGAGCTCTCATTGACACATACTAATTCGCTTATAGGTATACCCTATAACGCATACGAACACAAAAAAGATATAACAAAATAGATATTGCAATTTTTGAATAATTATTGAAATAAACAATACAATCGAGAAAAATAATAAATAAATACCGTAACAACAAAACACGCTATCTTATTTAATCCGATTTACAAAAAAAAATATATAAACCGATTTACTGATTCTCTTATTTATATAAAAGAGATTACGCGTTACAATAACGAATTTCGCTTAAATTTAATCAGTTTACACTGAGAGAAATCATTTTATAAATTGAACTTTTTTAAATGAACGCAGATTCTAAAGATTCTAAATCTACACAACTACTAAAAGTACCAAAAATGATTTCGGACGAAAAAAGTCCATGTACACCTGCAGAAGCTACACGCTCAAAGCAAGGTGCTACAAAACAAAAAAGGGGGAAAGACATTACATATAGTAAATTCATTGCTGAGAGTGACAGTTTAATAAGATACTGCACTCGATTTTCATCTTCTCCGATTCAAGATAATTCTGAATCGGCATTAGAAATCAAAAAGGAAAATCTCGACAATTTTTGGATACGTCTCCAAGCTTCATATGACGCCATAGTAGAATCTGACGACTCAGATCTACCAGAAAATTTTAAGTCCTCGGCTTACGCCAAATATGAAAACTGCTTAGACCAGTTCGAAGAAACTAAAGCAATGATTTTCGATCAGCTAAAGCTAATAAAAGCAATTGCACCTACTCCACATCAGCGAGTAGAGCTGCCACAAGTACAAAGTCAAGAGGCAAGTTCAGGCATCCATCTCAAGGTGCCCGCATGTGACACAGAAATATTTCATGGTGGTTATGAACAATGGCCGTCCTTCCGAGACATGTTTACTGCCGTTTACATAAACCATCCAAAATTAACAAATGCACAAAAATTGTATCACCTCCGATACAAAACAAAAGGTCAAGCAGGCGTAATAGTAAAACAGTTCGCACTAAATGACGATAATTTCAATTTGGCTTGGGAAGCTCTTAAATCTAGATATGAAAATGAAAGAATATTGGTCGATAAACAAATATCGATATTAATGAACTTGCCAAAAATTCAAAGGGAAACTAGTGAAGAATTTATCAAACTTCAATCCACTGTTTCAAATTGTTTGTCGGTTTTATCGACACAAAATATTCCCACAGACAGCTGGGATCCAATACTGGTAAACATATGCACTGCCGCATTACCAGAAAAATCATTACTTCTATGGGAACAATCGCTCTCATCACGAAGAAAATGCCCCACGTGGCAACAAATGAAAGATTTCCTAACTACCCAATATGAAATCGCAGAAAGGGTAGATAAAAAAATGGTCAGAACGAAACCCGTTCAACATGACCTAAATAGAAGCTTCCACAGACCCCAAGCCAGTAGCAACAACAATTTAAATAGAAGCTTCTTCAAAAATCAAACGTTCACATCCGAACAGTACAAGCAAACGTCATGCGAACTATGTACAGGGGGGCATAAGCTCAAATCTTGCGAGAGATTCAAAAAGATGAATATTTTCGATCGAAACAATTTTATAAAAACGAAAAGACTTTGTACAAACTGCTTGTCACATGCGCATACACTTAAAGAGTGCGAAAGCAAATTTAATTGCGTTTATTGCCATAAACGACATCATTCTATGCTTCATTATAACAATTTTTCCAGCTCACCCCCAAACAGCGCAAATATGAAAAGAGCCACGGGTTTAGTTGCAACAGCAAATCCCGAAGTGCGAAATCCCGATAATTGCCAAGAAGCACCATGCTGCTCAAAGGCATTAAAAACCCAAACGCTACACAGCGAAATTCAAAGTAGAGTACTACTACCCACAGCAGTCGTCTCCATCGAACACCGAGGAGAGCTGTTTAAACTTAGAGCCTTAATAGACCAAGGATCACAACGATCTTTCATAGCGTCTAGGGCACAAAATAGGCTACAACTGCCAACAAAACAAGCCAACTTTGAAATTACAGGAATGGGCGGAAGAGTAGTTCAAAACTCTAATAAAATCTGCTCCATTACCTTAATTTCCCCCCAAGCGGATAAGCACATACAAGCAGAAGCTATAGTCTTACCGCAACTTACAAATATGCTTCCAAGCTATCACATAAATAGCAAGCATTGGCAAAAGGTTTCACACCTAAAGCTAGCAGATCCCAACTGCAACACTCCCGCTCAAATAGACCTTCTATTAGGAAGCGATCTCATACCACAGATTATACTCGAAGGTATTGAGAAAATTTCAAATACACTTCTGGCACAAAATACTATTTTTGGGTGGATCCTAAGTGGACTAGTTTCGGAACCAGTTACCACCATGACCACTCAGGTTGAGGAAATCTCAAACGAATACCTCAATTCACAATTGAAAAAATTTTGGGAGTTAGAAGAACTCCCCCCCATATCAATCACAACCCCTGAAGATCAGTATTGTGAAGACTTTTACAAAGCCACAACTACTAGATCAGATAATGGTCGGTATGTCGTACGACTACCACTAAAACAACAATTTCCCAACACAATCGCCTTAGGTCACTCTCGCACCTCTGCAATACAGCAGTTTCAAAGTATGGAAAAAAACCTACTTAAAAAAGGCGAACTCAAACCAGTATATGATGGTGTGTTGGAAGAATACCTCCATTTAGACCACATGGAGGAAGTAAGCCCATGCGAAAAAATCATCAACGGCAAATACTACTCATTTTACTTGCCGCATCATGCAGTGATAAAGCCAGACAAAAAAACAACTAAAGTAAGAGTTGTCTTTAATGCATCAAGATCCACCAGCTCCGGGAATTCCCTAAATGATATCCTATTTACGGGACCCACGCTCCAACCAGACTTAATGCTACTCATTTTAAATTGGCGTATATTCAAATACGTATTTAACGGAGACGTCGAAAAAATGTATAGACAAATAGTCGTACATAAAGACGATCAAGATTTTCAGCGAATTATTTTCCGAAAATCTCCCAATAGTCCACTACGCGACTATAAACTTAAAACAGTTACCTTTGGCGTCAACTGTGCTCCATATTTAGCCATTCGAACACTCCACGAACTGGCAGAAAACACAAAGTCAGAATTTCCTCTGGCAACCAAAGTGTTAAAAACACAAACATATGTAGACGATATCTTGTCTGGAAGTCACAGTCTTCCACAAGCATACGAGTCACTCTCACAAGTGGTAAAAGCCCTCAAAACTGCAGGGTTTCCGTTGAAAAAGATAACGGCGAATCACCCTAATATATTAAAAAATATACCGCATGAAAATTTGTTAGATACTAATTTCCTTAAATTCGAAAAGGAAAGTACAACAAAAACTCTGGGGATCCAATGGAATGCGATATCTGACCAGTTTTCATACACGACAGAGTCAATATCTGCATTATCCGCCATAACAAAGCGACAAATTCTATCCTCTGTGGTAAAACTTTTCGACCCCGCAGGATGGCTTTCGCCAATTATGATACAAGCCAAAATCCTAATACAAGAATTATGGTTAAATGGAACCGACTGGGACGAACAAGTAAAACCACTTCGTTTAGAAAAGTGGTCCCAGTTTGCGAGCAATCTAAATGATATCTCACAGATACAAATCCCACGATGGGTAAATTATGCCCCAGAGCACAAAGTCGAACTACACGGCTTCTGTGACGCTTCTGAAAAGGCATATTGCGCAACTATATATGTTCGCACACAAAGCGACACTGCGACCACATGCCACTTACTAGTAGCAAAAGCAAAAGTGGCTCCTTTAAAAACAATAAGTCTACCACGACTTGAATTATGTGGAGCGCTATTACTAGCCAAACTAGTGTCCATCGTACAAACGAGTTTAAACATGGCACAATATAAATTATATCTATGGTCCGATTCCGAAATCGTATTAGCATGGTTAGAAAAACCACCACATGCATGGAAGACGTATATTTCGAACCGAACGTCTCAAATACTTGACCTAGTAGGATCAGCCACTTGGCGACATGTAGCCAGTGCTGACAATCCTGCTGATCTAGGGACAAGAGGGTGCAAACCCTTGCACCTTGTCACCACCACCCTCTGGTGGAATGGCCCCCGATGGTTAACAGAATCTCCTGATTCTTGGCCACAATCGCCCATGCGCAATATAATAGCCCCAGAAAGTCGAAAAATCGCCTCCTTTCACGCAACATCGCAGGATAATGACATCCTTGAGCGATTTTCCTCGTATCCCCGAGCCCTCAGGGTAATCGCTTACATGCTCAAGTTCATAGAGCGACTCAAAATTAAACTTAAGGGAGTAACTTCATTACACTCCCAATGCGATACAGTGACGCACCTAGACTTACAAAAAGCAAAGGTCGCTCTTATCGCATCTACGCAAGCGCGTTATTTCAGCCGAGAAATATTATTACTAAGAGAATCGAAGCCGATAGATAAAAAGAGCTCACTCTTAGTCTTAAATCCATTCATTGACACGAAAGGAGTACTCCGTGCGAATGGTCGGCTTGCCAATTCCAGCCTGACGTATAACGAACGTCATCCCATAGTTATCCCAGAGAAATCGCAACTTGCCACCTTATACCTTCACCATGTCCACGTGCTTTTGCTACACGCAGAACATCGCCTCATGCAACAAATAGTCCGTCAAGAGTTTTATATTCCAAGACTCAAGCCCAAAATAAAGAAATGCATTTTCATGTGCAAGATCTGCACTATGCATAAGCAGAAAATGCAAACGAAGATTATGGCAGCACTTCCACCGGAACGCTGTAACTTCGCTCTGCCTTTCACCATTACAGGTGTCGACTTTGCTGGGCCTTTTCAGATAAAGGCATCCATGTTAAGGTCTCCCACCCTCATGAAAGGCTATGTGGCTGTCTTTGTCTGTTTTACGACAAAAGCAGTACACCTCGAGCTATGTACGAATCTGACAAAGGAGGCTTTTCTCGCGGCATTTGCTCGCTTCGTCGGACGACGCGGTTTTCCGTCAAAACTCATGAGCGACAATGGCAAGACATTTATAGGAGCTCAAAGAGCCACAGAAAAACAGTTCGTGGACTTTGTTAGGCAAGTCTCACCTGAAATTGTACAAAAATACGCTCACCAAGGTATTAACTGGCAGTTTATCCCTCCAAGCGCTCCTCATATGGGTGGTTTATGGGAATCAGCTGTAAAAAGCTTCAAATCCCACTTTAAAAAAGTAGCTGGAAACTACAAATTTAATTATGAAGAATTTACAACATTATTAATTTGCATTGAAGCCGTTCTCAATTCACGGCCACTAACGGCACTCTCGCAAGATCCCTCAGATCTCACAGCCCTTACTCCAGGGCACTTTCTAAAAGGAGCACCCATTCTGGCCATACCTGAGCCAGGCGTGGAGTCGCTATCCTTACAAAATAGATGGGAAAGAATTAAAATTCTCCATCATGATTTCAGCCGCCGATGGAAGGAGGAGTATATAAAGGACCTTCATAAAAGGTACCGCTGGAAAACTCCCGAAAAGGCGCCAAAGCTTGGAGATTTTGTCTTAATCCATGACGATTGTCTTCCCCCTACAGAATGGCGACTTGGTTGCATAGAGAAGCTGCATCATGGTTCCGACGGTCATGTACGAGTAGTTGACCTCCGTACTCGAAACGGAACGCTAACCAGACCGCTCGTTAAACTATGCTTCCTGCCAATCTCAAATAATAGCGAAAACGCATGTAGTAAACCATCCGTTCAATAATACCTACAAGAAAAAAAAAAAATCGAAATATCCGTCTAATTAAAAAACCGCAAATATAACATGACAAATTACCATCATATACTAATAAAATAATGGGTAGACTAGTACGATCACCAAACCAAATAAAGTTGGTCACATATAGAAATATATCCATACTCTATACCACTGAATCGTATCTAAACACGCCTTTTTCTCCATACAGATAGATATGGATACAGAGATGCATTCCACCCCAACGCCAACAATGCGATCGGCCATCACGGTGCCTCGCCTTGGGATTATGCCAACCGCGGCGCCCCGAACACCAGCCGCAACTGCACCGTCAACCACCGCTCGTACTAGTATTCGAGCCTCCGCAGCCGTTCCGTCTCCACCAGAGGCGCCCCATCGCATCCGATGCCCCCTTTGTTGCCGTTCACACAAGTTGCAGCACTGTGGGCTCTTCAAGGGCATGTCGCCGACACAACGCCAGCAGGTTGCCCAGGCGCATGGGCATTGCAACAATTGTCTGGCGCATACACACACGACGCAGGAATGCGACTCCGGTGCTTTGTGCCAAATGTGTGGCAGGCAGCATCACACGTTGCTTCACCGTACTCCGAGGCGAGAGGTCAATCGGCAGCCTGCCCCACGAATCCGCGGTGCAAACCGACCGCAGCAAACCAATCGTGTGGCACGTCGCCGAAGAACGGCACCCCGATCGGAGTCCCGTCCATGGCGTCAGCACAACGTACCACCGACTAGGCGTAGGCCGCACTATCGTCGCACGTCCGGACTCAGCAACGTTGTGGCAACGTTGCAACAGCTACAGCGACTGCTAGGCTGAACATTCGCCTAGGGGGGCCGGGATGGCTAAATGAGTTAAGCTTCCCGCCCCGAAAAACACAACACACCACTCACAAGACAACACTGGCACACATCCCATACCTGGAAACATCAAAACACCTATACACCACACAACACATACAAATGCATTACACTATTGGAAGCAGCCGCATACACACACACAGTAGGATCTCTACACAACAAAACAGTACAAAATTATCTGTCCGCGAAGCGGACAACCCCTTTCTCTCAGCGATTGTCGTCGAAAAAACACCGGACTTGTCTTTGGCGCGTAACCGCATTTTCTTCATTTTTTTATATTCTTTGAATTACCTCTCCACTGGTATGCGACCAGGGAGTGATTGCGTGAAGATAATCTCGTCATAATTATTAATAAATAAACAATTTTGTAAACATTTCCAAACCGGAAAAATATACAATTTTTTAATTTACATACGCGGAATTATAAAGTGGCAAGTAAGTGGTGAACTTAACATGTAGAATAAAAGTTAGATCAATGAAAGTTAGTTACAAATAGTATGGAACACGTGTTTGTATGCTCCGTTTACGTAAAATGTCTTTCACTCTCACGTCGCAGAGACGTACTCCAATTATATACCGTGCGGCCACGTACACTTAATGTAAATAGGCAATTACTTCTATGTAATTTAGGCAAAAATTAAATTGCTCTCAATATATGTATATAAAAATAAAGTGAGGATACTTACGTTTTTATTTGTTTTAATGACTTTATAAAAGTAAAACTATCACTCAACACAAAATATTACAACATTCAGTTTATCCTTTTACCAAAACAAACACAACACTGAACGCAGTCAGCTGTACGTGTTAATTCATCCACTATGTAAGGTAAAATAATAAAAAAAAAGTAGGTGCAGCTGCCTGATCGATGACAAGGTTGATAGAATGCAATATTACGAAAGATTTGTGATTTCGAAGGTTGTGTTTATTTAAATTTATTTAATTAAACTGGCTAGATGAGTAACGCCTCCTACTCAACGCACGAAACTGAACGTCAATGCACCACACTAGCGCAATCCCAGCACAGCACATATTAATACACACAAACATACACCATCATTACATACTCGATCCCACACCTACACACACAGAACATTACACACCAAAAGTCTACACCACCCAACTATCTAAACGAACTGACCGAGAACCAGAGGCCAAAAAAACTAATATTCAATAATCATTGTACTGTGACTTATACATACAGATGTAACCAACATAAAAGTGAACGAATTAAAAAATATAATAAGCGCAAAAACCATCAAGGGATAATTATTTAAGGGATAATTATTTATATCAACTTGTAATTTTCAAAAAATCAAATGTAGATGTATTGGAGGATATTCTTCGGAAATTTCAAAATGATCTGACAAATAGTTTTGGAGATGTGAACGTATTTGTAAGACAACTCAGTGTAATGGGCTCCCAAAACTTTGAAATCGTTTTTCTCGAAACGCTGTTTTCAGACTCGGTGAAGAAAATTTCTCTGAAACGACGAAACCGATCGGCTTGAAATTTTTACACGACATTCTTATATATATATCTCGGGTAATGATTGAATGAATAACATTTTTGACAATAATCTCGATTTTTTAAGCCACTTTGAATTGTAAACTTTCTCACAAAAAATGATTTTTTTGTTTGGTAAGCCGCCATTTTCTCACAAAACAAAAATTTCCCTATTCCTTCGATAATTACCTGTATTTATCTATCATAATACTAAATTTCATTGGTGTTTGGTTTCAGATAATTTGAGTCCGAAATATCTTAATCCCCGCCAGACACATTTTTCTGGAGGCCCCCTGGAGTTCGGCTATAGGAACAAAGCGATCCAATATTTTAATTAATCGCTGATTTCAAAAGTACATTAAATTCTCTTCATATAAATTTTTTTTTAGTTGTAATAAAAAATACCGCTGCAAAAAATTCACAAAAGTTCGAGTTTTTTCGATCTTGCAAGTGGATGTAACCCCTTAAAGAGAAAAGTTATCAGAAAAGTTCGGGAACTGAGAAATAGGTATATACACATGTATACATACAAACATCCTTAAAAGTGTAGAGCGAAACATATTATACATAAATATACATACATGTGTATGTACAAAAAGAGCGATAATTCCAGCAAAAAATATATATACATAAAACATACAAAAAAGAAACTATAATATAAAAAACGGCCGCCAAAATATAAAACTAAGATATATAGCGGCTGCGAATATCAAAATACAACAAAAATACATATATAACTAAAAGTAGCGGGCACGAAATAAACGATAACCAAAAAAAAAACAACAACAGCAACCACACCAGCTCACCAAATCAGCACAGCGAAATATCAAAGTCCCAGTTCACACGGATTCTTTTGTCGCTCAAACCGGTCTTATGTTTGCAAGGGGACGACGAGGAAATACGGAGGGACCGTGTCGCATGTGCTCGGGTGGCACGATTTGTGTTCTTGTTTGTAGCACTTCCCAATTCAGGTTTCCTTTTCATTTTGAATTTTTTTCATGGTTGCAATAGCGCTCGTTTTAAATGAATATATACCACACATATATATACATAGAAATACTTTGAAACATTATGAATAAGGATAAAATTAAGATGCTCAAAAATATTTTATTTAAATTTTTAATAACATTTAGCAGTATTAAATGAAATAATATATACATATATAAATTAATTTTAACAAAAATGGAGTTATTTTTACTTTTTATATTTACATAAAAATTACAATGCTTTCATATTTATTCCATTTATAGGCAAATGATATAGTTCGAATATCATACATTTTATTTGAAAAAAGAAATGGAATTAACTCATGAATGTTTTGTAATATCAAGAAAAAATTTGGAGTAAAATAACTACGGGATTTTAATAATTCCCAATAGATTACAAAATGTCCGTCATAAATTTGGCCTTGAAAACTTCTGGTGGGAATTCCCGTCAAAAGATTTTCTTTGAAAATATTGAAAGCGGGTATTCTAAATATTGTTCTACCACTTTCATGGAAATTCCTTGTAAGCAAAATATGAGACCACCATATCAACGTATACATGAAGTATCCAACACGCTCTACGTGTCGCGTAGCAAAACCGCACAAACATATGGCATGGAAAGGAATAACAGAAAAACTCGATGCGAGTTGCTGGACTCCTTTCGCTAGTGTGAACTTACAGAGCGACACCAAAAGAGAATTTGCCGATAATGAGCGACAAAAAAAATGTCCATGTGAACGCCATCAAAAGACTGGCAGAGTTGCAAGACGCACAAGAACACGCACTTATATATATATACGCATATTGTTCCTAAAGAGTTGTGTCGATTTTTTTAATGTATTTTTCTTTTATGTATGTTTCAAAGTTTTTACAATTAAGGTTTATGATAAGTCCGTTTTAAATAATATGGAAGAAAATGTTGCCAAACTGTTTTAATATTCGGTTTATTTTCTGGTCAAAACCGAAATACCGCTAATAGGTAAAACAGTTTGGTAAAATATATATATGTATATATCTCCACATACATAATGAATTTGTTTGCGTTTAGATGCATACCGTTGTGTTTAAACACACAAAATATCTCAAACAACAAAACAATTTAAGTATTTACTTGCACCAATTTCCGGCATACCCCTTATACTTGCTCAAGTATAAGCAGTATTGCCTTCAATAAGCTAAGGCAAATCAAAAGCTTAGAAGAAAAAAAGAGAGAATATTCATAAACTTAAGCATACATACATATATACAATATATGCAAATCTAACCTTTGTTATATCAAACATATTTTACATACGTTTAACATATATATATAGATATATATACATATTATATTAAGAGAATATCTCCCACATTTACAACATTAATACAGTGCTTATATTATATATACCAACAATCAAATACACATATAATACTGATCATAGTTAAATATAGGGTGATCCATTTGGAGGTTTCCTACTTTATTAAAATAACCCAAAAAATTCAAATTTGATGGGAAATGTTTTTTTATCATTCGAAAGAACATTGTTTGGTATTTATTTTTTGTAGATTATCTCTTTCATATCCTCACAGAAAAGAGCTTGACGGTGTGATATCACAAGATCTTGGTTGCCAAGCGACCGGCCCAAAACGTGAAATTATCTGTTCACCGAAGTGTTCTTTCAATAAATCCATTGATTGATGCGATGTGTGGGAACTGGCGGTGGAGCTTACGGCCCACAAACCACACTAAACCGTAGTTTTTTTCTGGATGTAATAGCAGCTCTTAAATCTATTCAGATTGTTCTTCGTTCTAAATGCGGCAATTTTGCTTTTTTACATACCCACTGACCCAGAAATTGGGCTTCTCACTGAACAAAATGTTCTCGAAAAAGTCGGATCTCCTTGGAACTTAGCCATAGAGCGAAACAATGTCGCTTGGGAAGGTCGAGGGGCTCAGTTCTTGCCAAGCTCTATATCTCGACGTAAAATGCGCCAAGTTATTCCTTATTATTCGTATGGAAATTGGAAGCATACAATATACATCTTGTGCAAGGACTGAGCCGACTCTCCACGGTCTTCGTGTACACTCTCAGCTACGGTCGCTTTATTTTATTCACTGCGTGCTGGACGTGGTATATTCGGTCTATTATTATCCAATAATGAATACTGGGTCTCAAAATTTGTGATGGTGTTGCGAATAGTACGCTCAGTAGGCAGATTATGTTGACCATATTTAGAACAAAGCGCGCGAGAACGTGAATTTTTGTAATAAAGTTGACAATACTAAACAAAAACAAGTAAGGAAGGGCAAAGTTCGGATGTAACCGAACATTTTATACTCTCGCAAAGTTAAATGGTATATTCGTTTGAGACTTCTTTATATAGTTTAATAATTAGAAGTAGGAACTGTTGCCTTAGTTATTTACTTTTCACTCACAGTGAAAATAATTAGAGCAATTTGTAAACTAAATTTACTCAAATTATGAGAAATCGTTCTTGTGCTTTTTGTATACGCTTATAATTGATTTTATATAGAATGCATTACAACACTTAAAAACTTTTTTATTTATTATATCGATATTATTATACATGTTTAGCTTACAAATAATAAATATTAACAACTTTAAAAATGATATAATATTATTATATTAATTTGTATATAATATTTACAATATTAAACATAAATTTTTGTAGAGATTCTTATACATATATCCAAATTATATATCTTTTTTCCTTATACTATTTAATTTCTATCATATATTTATACAATAATGTCATATATAATAACAAATTATATATATAATTTAAATTTTCTTAATTAGATTATTTACATATTTTTCTTAAAATTGTCTTAAAAACTACTGTAAAAATTCCTATACCATTCCAATTCGATTATATTTGGAAAAAAAAATGAAGAACTATTGCACTAAGTCTGAAAACTTTAGTTCGAAATAGAGACACAAATACTGTCATGATAGCTGTGTACTGTCTCAAAAGTAATTGCATTTACACGGAAAGGATCCATGTTTGAAAATGCCCAATCAATTTGTGTACCGGCAGGTGTAGTTGAATATTCTGCACCAAGCAGGGAACTAAAGTTTTTTTCTTGGAGCAGATTTCTTATTGCAGTCCCTGTAGACATTAAACAAATGTTAAAATCTGAAATCTAAAATAAATTCTGCATTACTTGCTTCCGAAATATGGAGCCCAATGCAGCAATATACTGCTTCTTGTGCAGATATTTCTGTGCCTGATATAAATATGTGACCTATATGTTTAAGTTTTTGCTTAATAGTATAATTTTCAGCATTCACCTCTGATATAGCTTCATTTAAGAGCCTAGAAACTAACCTGTTAGACTTCATCCAGTATATATTGGATATCCATATTTGCTCTATGGAGTTCCAAAATCAGAGGACTATAAACGCTTATAAAACGATCCTGTAATTTTCTTTTTAGAAAAATTTTGGGTTTTGTTAAACTTTACCTAAGGGCTAACAAATAGTCATCAAAAGACATATTTATTCTACTATCAGACATGAAGTGATCAAAATCGTTTAAATTAGAAATGTCTTCTGTAGTCATATTTGAATTTAAAACGTTTTGAATTTTGAAAAAGTTTTCCTTGTGTCTTTCTGAATTTTGACTTGTTTGTTGAAGGCATTGGTGAATATGGTATACCAAAACGACAAAACTGTTGTCCTCTTATTTCCCTAGTACAAGACCGACTGTGGTTATGCTTTTGATAACCCAAATAATTTTCTAAGTGGCTGATCGAACCATCGGTAGAAATATAATTGTCAATAAAACTAATGACATCAGGGAATGTCTGAGGATCTTGAAGGTTGATCCTGGGAGAATTATTAAGCCAATACATGCCATGTACATGCGGGGAATCTCTCTGTTGAAACTCCACTCTCTAGTAGAAATTTGTAACAAAATGCTCTCCAAAAATTCCGGCGTTATCTTTAAAAAGCTTAAGAATTTGTCGATAGCGGTAGTCAAAATATCTAGCACAAGTAACCGCGTCTGACCGAATTAAGCGATATCTATCTTGGGTTGTTAAGCTGTTGGCTTCCTCTTCCGAAATATCTTTAGAATCAATAGTTTTAGAGAGGATGACCAAAAGCTCAACCCACTGAGATTCTGCAGCCGATAAAGTGATAAAGTAGATTGGAAGGCCAAATTGGCGAATCATAGCGATTGCCTTTTTCTTCTCAGCTTCCCAGTGCGCAGGTGAGGATCTAACGCCTTTCAAAACCTTGTAACCATCATCGTGTTGAATCAAGTTTTGAACAAAGTTTTCGTTGAATAGATTTTGGGCCGTAACTCGGTTGCGACCTGAAAACTTTCTAAGGCAAATGGATGTACTATTCTTAATTTGTAGCAGTTCTAATTTTTTGTAATCATAGAACAACTTTAGAATGGTACACGCTCTTCTGTCAAAACGGCGAATTTCAGAACGTAGTATCTTGCTATACGTTTCAGAGCATGTACGCTTCTGCCCAACGGATATTGTTCCACATGACAACTCTTCCGAAATATAATATTATCTTGAATTATGTCAATTGGGCTTTGTCCTTCACCTGGCGCTATAACTAAACGGTTATAGTCTAAGTTTTCTACAGGAATATTGTCCAAAAGAGTTTCTTGACCGCCTGGATTTAGCTCTGAAGGTAAAAGACCCGTGGGAATATTATTACCTGAGGGATTATCATGAGAAGTTTGTGCCGCATGAAAAGATTGAACCAATCGGGAATCCTCTGCAGATACAACAAACGGAACTTCTTCTTCGTTATAAAATTCTGAAATCCAGTTTTCATTTATATATATATTGTGCTCACGATACAGAGGGGTATTCACTAAGAACTGCAAAGCTTCCATAATCGTTGCGGGGCGTATGGTATCGATCATGTAATCATGATTGTATTCCAAACGCCTTCTTAAGTGAATTTGTATAACATGAGCCTCATCAAAGGACCTTGGTAGAGATGTCACAATATTGTTAACAGAAATTGGTATATTAACAACAGCACCTTTGAGCAAACTCTGACCTTGATATCCTAAAGGACGGATTGTCATAAAAGGCAATCTAGGCATTATGAGACGTTCTTCAATTGGGGTTAAACCTTTCAAACAATCCGGTATTTCAGGAAAGTCTAGACCGTTAGCTAAACATATTTTTGGAACGTTCTTTTTAACAATCGCATTTTTGCAAGTAGCACAAAAATTGTAATTTCCATCTTCTGAAGGAAATTTTTGCGCAATAGTTTCGAAATTTAATTTGCGAACTTGGTGTGAAAACCATAAGCCGCCGCAGCAAATACATTTTTCAGTAGGGCCCTTATTTATATTTTGGAAATAAATGTTTTTGAAATCTGTTAAATTGCCACTATTATCAGTTTCTATAACATTGTTTTCTCTCGTTAATCGGATTCGTTGGGACTGCTTTTGGTTTTCAATTTGTCTATTGAGTGGGTTATCTCTACGAAGGCGAACTTGACCTTGTCTAAGACGTCTCTGATTTAAAATTTCTTCCCTCATACCCCTCCTACTAAGCTGTCGACGTTGTGTTTCTCTATCACGCTCCTCTCTCCTTATTTCAGGATTTCTTCTTGCATGTTCCCTTGGCATTTGATCACGAATGCGCTCTAAATTGCTACTCAGGATTCCTTGCGCGAAGTACTCTATGATCCCTAGTGTTCCTACTTTGTTCATCATAACGTACTCTGGATTTTCTCGACGAGATCTATGACCTCGAGTATTTCTTATTTGCTTTTCAGAGCGAATTTGTGGCTCTTGCCGCCTTGTTCTATGTTGAACAGTATTTGCAACTTGCTCAGCAGATCGAACCTCGGGGTCTTCACGGAGAGACCTATGACCTCGAGTATCTCTTATTTGCTCTTCAGAGCGAATTTGCGGATCTTGCCGCCTTGTTCTATGTTGAACAGTATTTGCAATTTGCTCAATAGATCGAACCTCGGGGTCTTCACGCCGAGACCTTTGACCTCGAGTATCTCTTATTTGCTCTTCAAAGCGAATTTGCGGATTTTCCCGCCTGGTTCTATGTTGATTTGTATTGATAACGACAGACGGACAGACGTACATCGGAATCTAATCTACGATTAGCGTGACTTACAGTATTTTGTGACTGCTCACTATCTCTATATAAAGAGTTTGCACGAAGAACTCTCATACGTCTTCTATTCTGAAGACGACTTAGTAATATAGATTTTCTACTTAATCTAGACATAATTAATTAATAATAAATGGATTAATATATAAAATACTTATAGATAATACTTATATAATTCAGTCCGTCCGGGTGTTAAAAGTTGGATCCTAGGTGCTGCTCTCTTTCACTGTTTCCTTGTAAGTCCTTGCTATGCTATTGCTCGTCACTCTACACTGTACTGTGTAATACACTAAAATTAGTTTGAATAAAGCACTTTGCTTGTAAAGATATCTATTGAAACTGAAACTACAAACACAGTGTACTGATATTTATTATACTCTTGCAACATGTTGGTACATCTTACGTACTTTTGTATACCTATATATTACTTAGCTATTCACTAACATAATAATACATAATATTTAGTTATATTTATATTTTAGAAATTAATAGTTTATTTCATTGTATTGAAATTAAGTTCTCGGAAAATCCCTCTGTAAATTACTTTTGTTAAAGGCTTTCTAAAACAGGGGGATCTATGGTACCTATTTTGAAGGGTCTACCCATGAAGGCTAAATTAACTTACATATAATTAAGTATGGTATACACATATGTAGAGCAGGTATGTAGATTTTCTTCTTTCTGTCTTAATATCTAAACCTTTCATAAGCTGCCAACGGCGCTAGGTAAAAATGTAATTTTCTTAAGTTTACAGTTCACCTCATGACCTTCATATTAAAATGTGTCGCAAAACTGAAATAATAGACAGTAGCATGTGAACCGATGAGGTCGCAGTTTATATATAACCACATAAAAAGGGTCTTTAGCCCTTTTGATACTACATTACTAATATTTATTTCATGCAATTTTTTCTAGAAAGATTTTTTTGCTCTATACAAAGTCCAGCACTCTAAGAAACTTTTTTAGCATTGTTGTCTGGTATATTCTATAATAAGTTCAACATGATGGCTGAGAAAATATACCTAACCACTGATTATTACCAAATATTAGAAGAGATATATGTATATAGAAATCTATATCTATCACTTTAGGTGATGCAAACAACTCTTTGGTGAACAAAACTATACTCTGTTGGAACATGTTGCGAAAATATAGAAATGTTGCGAAAGAATTCAACATTCATTACTCGATTATTATTTGGTATCTTATTAACTTATGTTATTGATCATAGATTTATTTTGTGTCAATACTATTTTTTTCTCCGAAATGTTAACTTTTATAAAAAGAAGCTATTTAACTCAAACATGGAATATATGATATAAACTGAACCAAAGGGGTTAGATTTAATATGTGGGGTATATGAGGTTACTGTTGTACCAGAGGAGCGGAAATCAGTATATTAGGGTTATAAGGTTTAAACAAAGTCTAGACCAATTTCATTCATATGCAGCGATATACATTATTTTTAAGAAAAACTGTCCATTTAATTTCATTAAATTATCAAATTGACGAAAAAAATTATACCATAAGTAGTACATGTGAGCTGGGAAAATCAAAGACCAGAAAATTCCTCCAAACCGTATATTAAAAATGTTGAATTAAACATCCATTATTAAATGATATCGTGATTAAATTACAATCAAATTTGGTATCTTCTTGACTTATATTAAAGGCCATAAACTTAGTCTCAGTTTTATTGCTTGAAGTGAGATATACATAAGTATGAATGTGATATTAACTCCACCAAAGTGGATAAATTTTATATTATAAGCTTAGGTGGCAAACGTCAACCAGAGAATCGGAATTCATTATATGAAGGTATGAGGTTTAGACTTAGTACATACTAATTTCATTCTAATTCAGCGTCGAACCACATAATTTTTAAGAAATATGTTCCACTTAATTTCGTTAAAATATCACATTGATCAACCGGAACGGTGTAAAGTCAGGTGGAAAGACGGAAATCATATAATATATATATTGGGGATAGAGAAATATATTAATTTTAACATTGCTCAGCTATACTCGAGAACATATTTTGAAGCAATTTTATATACAAAAAAAAATATTAATACTCACTGACCGACATATTCGGCATAAAACTGGTTAGAATAACGAAAAGCATTATAAGTAGTAGCATATGGAATTTGAGGGCAGTATTAACCCGATTTTATTAATTTTTTCCAATACCACATACTACTAACATGCCACAGACTAATAAAATGCTCCCACTGTTTCATTAAGGTACCTCACATACCATCACCAATCAAATGAAGTAAAGTCAGAGGAATGTTCGAAAATCCTGATATTAGTTACATGGGGGCTAAGGAAAATTTTCACCCGATTTGATCTTGTTATGAGTAAAACACGCTCTCTCATTTTCATTGAGATAACTCACATATGCGGTATAAAGTCACGCGGAAGTTCAAAAATATTTATATTAGATATATGAGGGCTAAAAGAACTATTGATCCGATTCAACCCATTTTTGAAACAAAGACATACTATTATCGATAGTTTCATTTATTTATTCTATTATATGAATTTCAATTATATATTTTACACAATAGCCGATATTTACGGTAAAAAGTCAACTGTAGGTACTGGGATCCACATATTCAGTACCTAGGGGCTTGAACAGGTTTGGTTCGATTTAGAGAATTTTTGGTCACAAGGTGGCATACTTTAAACGTATTGTTCACGCAAAGTTTTACGCCGACATAATCATTGTTGCTTGATTTGCATAGTGGAAAGTGAAAGAATCAAGTGGAATTTAAAATGGTGTCATATGGAAAATAGGCGTGGTTGTAATCCGATTTCGCCAATTTTCGCACCATAACATAGAAATATAAAAAGAATGTTATGTATTAAATTTTGTTGAAATCGGTTAAAAAGATCCCAAGATTCACCTAAAAGTGGGCGGTGTCATGCCCACTGTCTAATTTTGAACGCGGTTCCTATAAAGTCATCTCATACCATCCCTGAGATAAAATTTAATGTCTCTGGCGTGTTTAGTGCTTGATTTATCGCGCTTTTAGTAGTTTTTAACAGTACCGTTACATGGGGAGTGGGCGGGGTTGTCACCCGATTTCACCCATTTCTACACCGTAGGTAGAGGTGCTAAAAACATTTGCTTCCAGTGACTTATGTTATTATAGCTTTAGTAGTTTAAAGGCGGGACCACGCCCACTTTTAAAAAAAATTTTAACTGCAGATGCCCCTCCCTAATGTGATCTCGTGTACCAAATAACAGTCTTGTATCTTATTGCGGAGCTTAGTTATGACAATTTATTTGTTTTTTATTAATGGCGTTTTGTGGGCGTGGCAGTGGTCCGATTACGCCCATCTGCAATACCAACCGTCTTACTGTACCAAGAAACATGTGTACCAAGTTTCATAAAGACATCTCAATTTTTACTCAAGTTACAGCTTGCACGGACGGACGGACGGACGGACAGAAAGTCACCCGGATTTCAACTCGTCTCTTCATCCTGATAATTTATATATACATAAACCCTATATCTAACTCGATTAGTTTTAGGTGATACAAACAACCGTTAGGTGAACAACACTATTATACTCTGTAGCAACATGTTGCGAGAGTATAAAAATATTCTACATATTAACTTATATATAATTGTATTCGACTGTGATTTTGAGATAGTTTAAGAATATATCAAATATAGTAACGTGTATTTTTTAATTACTACAAAATATCGAAACTGGCAACCCTGCGTAGGAAAAGAGCAATCAGCGTTTCTATCCGTAAAAACCAATTTTTGCGAATATCCCACGTTACGGACGGTAGAAGCGGTGGCATTGCACTCTCATAAGATAGGTCGTATCAGCTGATACGGTCTACAGTTTTGCGTCGATCACTAACTGAAGCATTAGAGTAGAGAAGGTTAAGACAACAGTATACGTCATCGAACCAAGAATGATTGTGCTGATAACCGAAACTTGGTTAGACAATGATGATGTCGTCAGTATATCAAACTTCACATTTGGCGACACATATGAACGACCGTACATTCGAGCAAGAGGTTTTGCGATATACCTATTATAATAAATGTGGTACATTAAACATTGACACTCCACATTATCATTTTAGTGCAATAAATTCAACTGCACATACAGGTAGTTTGACTGAAATTGGCGATCCACTACAGGTGTCGATTTTGCTGGGCCTTTTCAAATAAACGTCCATGTTAAGGTCTCCCACTCTGATGATAGGCTATGTGGCTGTTTTTGTCTGTTTTCCGACAAAAGCAGTACACTTTGAGCTTTTTACTAATCTAAAAAAGGAGACTTTCCTTGCGGCATTTGCTCGCTTCGTCGGACGACGCGGTTTTCCATCGAAGATAATGAGCGACAATGGTAAAACCTTTATCGGCAATCAAAGAGCCACCGAAAAACAGTTTGTGGACTTTATCCAACAAGTCTCGCCTGAGATCGTACAAAAGTACGCACTACAAGGCATTAACTGGCAGTTTATCCCTCCAAGCGCTTCTCATATGGGTGGTTTATGGGAATCAGCTGTAAAAAGCTTCAAATCCCACTTAAAAAAGGTAGCTGGAAATTACAAATTCAATTATGAAGAATTCACTACATTATTAATTCGAATTGAAGCCGTTCTCAATTCACGGCCTCTCACCACCCTCTCGCAAGATCCCTCAGATTTCACAGCCTTAACTCCAGGGCACTTTCTCAAAGGAACACCCATTCTGGCCATACCTGAGCCAGGCGTGGAGTCGCTATCCTTATTAAATCGCTGGGAAAGAATTAAAATTCTCCATTACGATTTCAGCCGCCGATGGAAAGAAGAGTACATAAAGGATCCCCATAAAAGATATCGTTGGAAAACTCCTGAATAAGCGCCAAAGCTTGGAGATTGTGTCATTATTCATGATGATTGTCTACCCCCTACCGAATGGCGGCTTGGTCGCATAAAAAAGCTACATTACGGCTCCGACGGTCATATAAGAGTAGTTGATCTCCGTACCCAAAGCGGAACGCTAACCAGACCGCTCGTGAAGCTGTGCTTTCTACCAACCGCAGATTTAAACGATAAAGCAAATGATAAACCGATAATAATCCCGTAAACGTAATTCATAACCGTTTCAATAAATCGAAAAAAAAACTAAGAGACAATAACTCGTAAACTCGACAACAATCCGTATATATAAATATATAAACTAACGAGTCGATCAATATGACGACCCCTTCATGCTACCAAGAGTTGTAGAATGCCTATTTCAACTTATATCTTACAACTATATAAAGCCCAATAATCTTTTATACACAGATAACTATGGACGCAGATGCACCTATATCAACGCCTGCTATTCGGTCGGCTATCAATGTGCCGCGACCTGGGGTTACTCCAGCGCCCCGATCTGTAACTGCAACCGCTCCTATAGCCGCTCCTCGAAGTGGCGCGACCATCACCAACACCAAACATGGAACCGCAGCGCGTCCGGTGCATCATTTGCCGCCGCCCTCACCGAATACAACACTGCAACATTTTTAGGGGCATGCAACCGATGCAACGCCAGCAGATTGCCCAGGCTCATGGGCATTGTCTCAATTGCTTGACAGCGGCACACAGTACTCAGGGCACGGCCGTCAATCTATGCCAAATATGCGGCAGGCTGCAGCATACGTTGTTCCATCGCAACCCGAGACGTGATATCGGTCGGCTGCAGCAGCACCGACGACCAGCAACCCCTCCTGTGTCCAGATTAAGGAGTCACCGAAACGAAGCACCAATGATGCGCCGGCACTCTAGGCCGCAATATCGCAGCTCTAGGGGACTGAGCAACGTTGTAGCGACGCTACAACAGCTGCAACGACTCCTCCCGCCCCCTCTAAGCGACTCCTAGGCTAAACATTCGCTTAGGGGGGCCGGGATGGCTAAATGAACTATAAACCTTCCCAGCGAACATCCCTTTACAAGCACCACACACCACTTCACAAGCAACACTGATACATTCCAACACACCACAACAATACCATCCACTCCCGAAATCGTCACACACCAATTCATACAACTTCACTCAATTCACCGAGGGATACCAACACACACCACACCACCAACACACCCACGATCTCAACACACTACCCAACCAACAAAAGGGATCGACGACTGGATACGGGCCCTTTTTTTCGATCGATTGCCGTCGCAACTGCATCAGCCGAGTCCTTTTCTGCGCCACCCCGGAAATCTACACCGTTTTAAAAATTATTCAAAGTAACATTTAATTTTATAGTTGAAAACCAAACGATTGTGTTAAATAAATTAAACTTACCGTTGAAAATCATTTTTTCGTCTTCATATTTTTGCGGTTTATTCGACCACAGGTGTGTAAGTGAAAGTGGTGAGTGGGGTTTTAGTGCAAATTAGCACCAGAATAACTACATATAAAAGTGATTTACCTGCGGTTTATTAATTTCCTTTACGCGGTCCCCTTGTACTGCGTACTTATAATATATTCAAAAGTTAACACATAATAAATTATCACAGTTAGAATAATAAAAGCTTAATTAGATTCCAGGAATCTGTTCAGTAAATTCAATTCGTTAATATTTCATACAAATAAAACAACTTAAATCAATTTGAGGAATCAAAAGTGTATTTTACATGCGTGATAACAGGGTCGATTACTTTTCTTAAATTAACATTAAGTGGTAACAATTCTAACGTTAGACATTATAAAAAGATCATATTGTAAAACATACAAGTATAAGACCCAAAAAGTAAAAGAAAACTAGTCTTAAAGGCACACGTGTGAAATTGGCTACATGTTTTAATTATTTCTAATGCTAAATAAACAAAAAACTAATTTGAAAAAATTAAATAACTGTATGCGATCATAAAGCGAAACTGATTTCCACACCCTGGTTAAAAAATAAAAATATAATTTGAAAAAAATAAAATAACTGTATGCGATCATAAAGTAAAACTGATTCCCACGCTCTGGTTAAAAAAAAAAAAGACATAAATAGCTGTGTGCGAACATAAAGCGAAACCAATTTCCACAACCCTGGAGCTGCGCATCGGACAGACAGCGTCCATCATAAGGAGGAGCCTGAGTACGGGTGCGTTCGAGATGGCAATCACGACAGCAGTGTTGCAAATTTGTCAAAGTATCACGTTCTGCGTGAATTTTTGGCAACACTTGCAACAGCATCACGTTCTGCTGTCATTTTTTGTTCGCAATTCGTACAAATAATCGGCAACACTAAATTTTTGTCTGCACATCAGCAGAGTATCAGCACATATGCAACACAGTAGCTGTACTGCTGCAATTATTACGTAGCTCGAACGCACCCTACGCAGAATTCTACCAAGATTATCACGCCGCGGAATGTATACTCGACTAGAGTAAGTTAAATTAAATATATTATATATTAGTTAAAAGAAAAATAATATATGCATTTATTTTATGTTAAAACAAATAATTAACGACAGAGGAAACCAATAATTTAAGAATGTACACATAACATCGAGAAGAACTGTTAAAATTTAGGGCCTTAATAGACCAAGGATCAGAACGACCATTTATAGTGTCTAGGGCACAAAATAGGCTACAACTGACAACAAAACTAACCAATTTTGAAATCACGGGAATGGGCGGAAGAGTAGTCCAAAACTCAAATAAAATCTGCCCCATTACCTTAATTTCCCCCCAAGCGGATAAGAACATACAAGCAGAAGCTATAGTCTTACCGCAACTTACAAATATGCTTCCAAGCTATCCCATAAATAGCAAGCATTGGCAAAAGGTTTCACACCTAAAGCTAGCAGATCCCAACTGCAGCACTGCCGCTCAAATGGACCTTCTATTAGGCAGCGATCTCATACCACAGATAATACTCGAAGGTATTGAGAAAATTTCAAATACACTTCTGGCATAAAATACTATTTTCTCTTGAATCCTAAGTGGACTAGTTACGGAACCAGTTACAACCATGACCGCTCGGGATGAGGAAATCTCAAACGAATACCTCAATTCACAATTAAAGAATTTTTGGGAGTTAGAAGAGCTCCCCCCTATATCAACTACAACCCCAGCATATCAGTATTGTGAAGACTTTTACAAAGCCACAACTACTAGATCAGATAATGGTCGGTACGTCGTACGACTACCACTAAAACAACAATTTCCTAACACACTCGCCTTAGGTCACTCTCGCACCTCTGCAATATAGCAGTTTTTAAGTATGGAAAAAAACTTACTTAAAAAACTTAAGCCAGAATACGATGGCGTGTTAAAAGAATACCTCCATTTAGATCACATGGAGGAAGTAAGCGCAGGCGAAAAAATCATAAATGGTAAATATTTTAATTTTACTTGCCTCATCACGTAGTAGTAAAGCCAGATAAAAAAACAACCAAAGTCAGAGTGGTTTTCAATGCCTCAAGATCCACTAGCTCAGGAAATTTCCTAAATGATATTCTATTTGCGGGACCCACACTCCAACCAGATTTAATGCTCCTCATATTAAATTGGCATATATTCAAATACGTATTTAACGGAGACGTCGAAAAAATGTATCGACGAATAGTCGTACATAAAGACGACCAAGATTTTCAACGAATTATTTTCCGAAAATCTCCCAATAATCCACTACGCGACTATAAACTAAAAACAGTTACCTTTGGCGTCAACTGTGCTACATATTTAGCCATTCGAACACTCCACAAATTGGCAGAAAACACAAAGTCAGAATTTAATCTGGCAAACGAAGTGTTAAAAACTCAAACGTATGTAGACGATATCCTGTCTGGAAGTCACAGTCTTTCACAATCATACGAGTCACTAGCACAAGTGACACAAGCCCTCAAAACCGCAGGGTTTCCGTTAAACAAGATAACGGCGAACCACCCTTATATCTTAAAGGACATACCTAAAGAAAATCTGTTGGACACTAATTTCCTCAAATTCGAAAAGGAAAGTACAACAAAAAATGGAATGCAATATCTGACCAGTTTTCATATACTACAGAGTCAATATCTGCATTATCCGCCATAACAAAGCTACAAATTCTTTCCTCTGTGGCAAAACTTTTCGACCACGCAGGATGGCTTTCGCCAATTATGATACAAGCCAAAATCCTAATACAAGAATTATGGTCAAATGGAACCGACTGGGACGAACAAGTAAAACAACTTCGTTTAGAAAAGTGGTCCCAGTTTATGAGCAATCTAAATGATATCTTACAGATACAAAGCCCACGATGGGTAAATTATGCCCCATAGCACAAAGTCAAATTACACGGCTTCTGTGACGCTTCTGATAAGGCATATTGCGCAACCATATATGTTCGCACACAAAGCGGCACTGCGACCACAAGTCACTTACTAGTAGCAAAAGCAAAAGTAGCTCCTTTAAAAACAATAAGTCTACCACGACTTGAACTATGTGGCGCGCTACTACTTTCCAAATTAGTATCCATGGTGCAAATGCATGTAAACATGGCAAGATACAAATTATATCTGTGGTCCGATTCTGAAATTGTATTAGCATGGTTAGAAAAACCAGAGAAGTCTACTTTTAGTTCTAAACACATTCCTCGACACGAAAGGTCTTTTTCTTGTGAATGGTCGGCTCGCCAATTTAAGCCTAACGTATAACGAACGCCATCCCATAATTGTACCAGAGAAGTCTCGACTTGCCACATTGCTCATCAGTTATATCCACATATTAATGCTTCATGCCGAACATCGTCTCATGCAACATATGGTCCGCCAGGAATTTCACATTCCCCGACTTGAGTTCCAAATAAAGAAGTGCATTTTCTTGTGCAAAATCTGCTCCACGCATGAGCAAAGGATGCGAACACAGATTATGGCAGCACTTCCTCCGGAACGCTGCAACTTTGCTCCGCCATTCTCCACTACAGGTGTCGATTTTGCTGGACCTTTTCAAATAAAGGCGTCCATGTTAAGGTCTCCCACTCTGATGATAGGCTATGTGGCTGTCTTTGTCTGTTTTCCGACAAAAGCAGTACACTTTGAGCTTTTTACTAATCTAAAAAAGAAGGCTTTCCTTGCGGCATTTGCTCGCTTCGTCGGACGACGCGGTTTTCCATCGAAGATAATGAGCGACAATGGTAAAACCTTTATCGGCAATCAAAGAGCCACCGAAAAACAGTTTGTGGACTTTATCCAACAAGTCTCGCCTGAGATCGTACAAAAGTACGCACTACAAGGCATTAACTGGCAGTTTATCCCTCCAAGCGCTTCTCATATGGGTGGTTTATGGGAATCAGCTGTAAAAAGCTTCAAATCCCACTTAACAAAGGTAGCTGGAAATTACAAATTCAATTATGAAGAATTCACTACATTATTAATTTGAATTGAAGCCGTTCTCAATTCACGGCCTCTCACCACCCTCTCGCAAGATCCCTCAGATTTCACAGCCTTAACTCCAGGGCACTTTCTCAAAGGAACACCCATTCTGGCCATACCTGAGCCAGGCGTGGAGTCGCTATCCTTATTAACTCGCTGGGAAAGAATTAAAATTCTCCATTACGATTTCAGCCGCCGATGGAAAGAAGAGTACATAAAGGATCCCCATAAAAGATATCGTTGGAAAACTCCTGAATAAGCGCCAAAGCTTGGAGATTGTGTCATTAATTATGATGATTGTCTACCCCCTACCGAATGGCGGCTTGGTCGCATAAAAAAGCTACATTACGGCTCCGACGGTCATATAAGAGTAGTTGATCTCCGTACCCAAAACGGAACGCTAACCAGACCGCTCGTGAAGCTGTGCTTTCTACCAACCGCAGATTTAAACGATAAAGCAAATGATAAACCGATAATAATCCCGTAAACGTAATTCATAACCGTTTCAATAAATCGAAAAAAAACTAAGAGACAATAACTCGTAAACTCGACAACAATCCGTATATATAAGTATATAAACTAACGAGTCGATCAATATGACGACCCCTTCATGCTACCAAGAGTTGTAGAATGCCTATTTCAACTTATATCTTACAACTATATAAAGCCCAATAATCTTTTATACACAGATAACTATGGACGCAGATGCACCTATATCAACGCCTGCTATTCGGTCGGCTATCAATGTGCCGCGACCTGGGGTTACTCTGGCGCCCCGATCTGTAACTGCAACCGCTCCTATAGCCGCTCCTCGAAGTGGCGCGCGACCATCACCAACACCAAACATGGAACCGCAGCGCGTCCGGTGCATCATTTGCCGCCGCCCTCACCGAATACAACACTGCAACATTTTTAGGGGCATGCAACCGATGCAACGCCAGCAGATTGCCCAGGCTCATGGGCATTGTCTCAATTGCTTGACAGCGGCACACAGTACTCAGGGCACGGCCGTCAATCTATGCCAAATATGCGGCAGGCTGCAGCATACGTTGTTCCATCGCAACCCGAGACGTGATATCGGTCGGCTGCAGCAGCACCGACGACCAGCAACCCCTCCTGTGTCCAGATTAAGGAGTCACCGAAACGAAGCACCAATGATGCGCCGGCACTCTAGGCTGCAATATCGCAGCTCTAGGGGACTGAGCAACGTTGTAGCGACGCTACAACAGCTGCAACGACTCCTCCCGCGCCCTCTTAGCGACTCCTAGGCTAAACATTCGCTTAGGGGGGCCGGGATGGCTAAATGAACTATAAACCTTCCCAGCGAACATCCCTTTACAAGCACCACACACCACTTCACAAGCAACACTGATACATTCCAACACACCACAACAATACCATCCACTCCCGAAATCGTCACACACCAATTCATACAACTTCACTCAATTCACCGAGGGATACCAACACACACCACACCACCAACACACCCACGATCTCAACACACTACCCAACCAACAAAAGGGATCGACGACTGGATACGGGCCCTTTTTTTCGATCGATTGCCGTCGCAACTGCATCAGCCGAGTCCTTTTCTGCGCCACCCCGGAAATCTACACCGTTTTAAAAATTATTCAAAGTAACATTTAATTTTATAGTTGAAAACCAAACGATTGTGTTAAATAAATTAAACTTACCGTTGAAAATCATTTTTTCGTCTTCATATTTTTGCGGTTTATTCGACCACAGGTGTGTAAGTGAAAGTGGTGAGTGGGGTTTTAGTGCAAATTAGCACCAGAATAACTACATATAAAAGTGATTTACCTGCGGTTAATTAATTTCCTTTACGCGGTCCCCTCGTACTGCGTACATATAATATATTCAAAAGTTAACACATAATAAATTATCACAGGTAGAATAATAAAAGCTTAATTAGATTCCAGGAATCTGTTCAGTAAATTCAATTCGTTAATATTTCATACAAATAAAACAACTTAAATCAATTTGAGGAATCAAAAGTGTATTTTACATGCGTGATAACAGGGTCGATTACTTTTCTTAAATTAACATTAAGTGGTAACAATTCTAACGTTAGACATTATAAAAAGATCATATTGTAAAACATACAAGTATAAGACCCAAAAAGTAAAAGAAAACTAGTCTTAAAGGCACACGTGTGAAATTGGCTACATGTTTTAATTATTTCTAATGCTAAAAAAACAAAAAACTAATTTGAAAAAATTAAATAACTGTATGGGTATGCGATCATAAAGCGAAACTGATTCCCACACCCTGGTTAAAAAATAAAAATATAATTTGAAAAAAATTAAATAACTGTATGCGATCATAAAGTGAAACTGATTCCTACGCTCTGGTTACAAAAAAAAAAACATAAATAGCTGTGTGCGAACATAAAGCGAAACCAATTTCCACAACCCTGGAGCTGCGTATCGGACAGACAGCGTCCATCATAAGGAGGAGCCTGAGTACGGGTGCGTTCGAGATGGCAATCACGACAGCAGTGTTGCAAATTTGTCAAAGTAGCACGTTCTGCGTGAATTTTTGGCAACACTTGCAACAGCATCACGTTCTGCTGTCATTTTTTGTTCGCAATTCATACAAATAATCACTAAATTTTTGTCTGCACATCAGCAGAGCATCAGCAAATATGCAACACAGTAGCTGTACTGCTGCAATTATTACGGAATGTATACTCGACTAGAGTAAGTTAAATTAAATATATTATATATTAGTTAAAAGAAAAATAATATATGCATTTATTTTATGTTAAAACAAATAATTAACGACAGAGGAAACCAATAATTTAAGAATGTACATATAATTTTTTTAGAAATAAAAGAAACTGACAAAATACAAAGAAAATTAAAAATTTAACAACATAATTTTTTTTTTGATAGAGGAAAATGGCTAAATGCTTTTTAGAAATTTTCAAGAACTCTAAAAAAGAAATTCTATTTTTATATAATAACGGGCTTGTACAGCTAATAAAATAAATAATTTAAAAGCTGCGATTCACCACCTTCGGGGGTATCCTCCAGAGTATTATAAACCACATTGAGCATAAGCTCAAATCTTGCAATTAAAAAATTTAATATTATCGACGGAAACAATATTGTAAAAATAAAAAGACACTATACAAACTACTCGTGCCTTGCGCATACACTTAACGATTGTGAAAGGAAATTTAATTGCGTCTATTGCCTTAAACGACATAATTCTATGTTACATATTACACATTTTTCCAACTCACTCCCATAGGTTTAGTTACAACAGCAAATCCCAAAAATTGCCAAGAAGCACCGTGGCATTAAAAACTCAAACGCTATACAGCCAAAGTCTAAGTAGGTTATTACTACCCACAGCAATCGTATCCATCGAACACCGAGGAGAACTAACGGGTGATCCAAGTAGAGGTACTTTTTTCAATAGCCTTTTTCTTGACAGATCACGCGTGAGTCGTGTCAAGTTGTCATGTTATTTTGGTTCAGTATTATTTGACATTTCATCAACGTTTACAAATCGTTCAACTTTTTTACGAAAATTCACTTTCTGTAAAGAATGAATTTTGCACGCTTCGCTCAACTTATGGTCCACAAAATCGGCCTACTGAGCGTACTATTCGCAACATCATCACCCATCTTGAGACCCAGGATTCATTATTGGATAATATTCGAATAGACCACGTCCAGCACGCAGTGAAGAAAATATAGCGGCCGTAGCTGAGAGTGTAGACGAAGACCGTGGAAAGTCGATTCGGCGCCGTTCGTAGCAACTCAAACTCACGTATGGAATGACTTGGCGCATTGTACGTCAAGGTCTTAAATTGAAAGCATACAATATACATCTTGTGCAAGGACTCAGCCGCTCGACCTTCCCAAGAGACATCGCTTCGCTCTATGGTCTCTTGAAAAGTTCCACGGAGATCCGACGTTTACGAGCCAAATTTTGTTCATTTCTGGCTCAATGGGTATGAAAACAAGCAAAACCGCCGCATTTAGGAAAAGGTCAACTTGAAGAAATTCAAGAGCTGCTATTACATCCAGAAAAATCGCACGATGATAACCGACTATTTGATGCCTGAAATTAAAGCTCGTGATCGCGGCTACATTTGGTTTCAATAGACGGTGCCACTTCCCACACATCGCATCAATCAATGGATTTATTGAGAGAACACTTCGGTGAGTAGATAATTTCATGTTTTGGGCCGGTCGATTGGCCACCAAGATCGTCTGATACCACACCGTTAGGTTTTTTTCTGTGGGGATATGTAAATTTTAAAGTATATGCGGACAATCCCGCTTCGATTCAGGTCTTCGAGCAAAACATCAAGCGTGTCATTCGCTAGTTACCAGTCGAAATGCTCGAAATAATAAATGACAAAAAATGTTATTTCGAATGATAATAAGCATTCCCCATTACATTTTAATTTTCTGTGTGGAATCACGGCAACGGGCGGAAGAGTAGCTCAAAACTAAAACAAAATCTGTAACATTACAGTAATTTCCTACGAAGCGTATACATATGCGCATTTAAGCAGAAGCTAATGTCTTACCACAACTAACAAATATGTTTCTATTGGCATTGGAGAAAGGTTTTACACTTAAAGCAAGCAGATAACAACTGCAACACCCCGCTGAAATAGATTTTCTATTAGATAAAACTCGAAGGTATTGACAAAATTTCAAACACACTTCTGGCACAAAATATTATTTTGGTTGAATTCTTACTACATAGTTACGGAAACAGTTACCCCTATGCCACCTTAAGTTGAGGAAATCTCAAACGAATACCTCACAAGTAAAAAACTACTCGATCAGATGATGGTCGGTATGTCGTACGACTACCACATAAGCCAGAATTTCGCCACACACTCGGCATGGGTCATTCTCACAACTCTGCAATACAACAGTTTTATGTATGTAAAAAAAACCTACTTAAACCAGAATATGATAGAGTCTTAGAAGAATACCTCCATTTAGACAACATGGAGGAAGTCAGTCCTAGCGAAAAATCATACAAAGTAAATACCACTCATTTTACCTGCCACATCATGCTGCAGTAAAGCCAGACAAAAGAAGAACAAAGGTAAGAGTTGTCTTCAATGTCTCAAGATCCACTAGCTCAAGGAAATCTCTAATTGACATTCTATTTACGGGATCCACGTCAAATATGTAATCAATTGGGAAGTTGAAAAAATGTACAGAGTCAATATCTGCAATATTCGCCATAACAAGGCGACCAATTTTATCCTCTGTGGCAAAATTCTTCGACCCCGCAGGATTGCTTTCGCCCATTACGATACAAGAATTATTGCTAGACGGAACCGACTGGGATGAACAAGTGAAAGATCTTGCAATTTTAGAAAAATGTTCCCAGTTCGCAAACAATTTGGTAGACATTTCCCAGATACAAATCCCACGATAGTTAGAGCAAAGTCGAATTACACGGATTCTGTGACGGCTCTGAGAAGGCGTGCTGTGGCACAACCTATGTGCGCACACAAAGCGGTATTGTTTAAAAATACTAAGTCTTCCTCGACTTGGGTTCTACCTCGAAGGGTTGCCCTACGGACGCTTTTCTCGCGGCTTTTGCTGGCGACGCGGTTTTCGATCAAAACTAATGAGCGATAATGGCAAAGCCTTATTTGGAGCCCAAAGAGCCACTGAAAAACAGTACGCTCTTCAAGCGCTACTCATATTGGTGGTTTAGGGGAATCAGCTGTAAAAAGCTTCACTTCACAAAAAGTAGCTGGAAACTTCAAGTTCAACCATGAAGAATTCACAACATTATTAATTTGAATTGAAGCCGTTCTCAATTCACGGCCAATCACAACACTCTCGCAAGGTCCCTCTGACTTCTTAGACCTAACTACAGGGCACTTTCTCAAAGCAGTATCCATTTTGGCCATACCTTAGCCAGGGATGGAGTACCTATCCTTACTAAATCGATGGGAATATATCGAAATTCCCCATCATGATTTCAGCCGCCGATGGTACCGGTGGAAAGTTCCAGAAAAGGCGACAAAGCTTGAAGATTTTATCATCATACATCATTCGTCTGTCAGGATCCCCTTACAATAACCCGAGATCAAGCAGAGAATAAAAATAAACGTTTGGTGATTAACTTCAGAAAACTGAATGAGATTGCAATCGAGGACAAGTATGCGATAAAAATGCCCATTACTTTACCACACTTGATTTGAAATTCGGTTTTCATATTGTGTTAGCGGAAGGAGACAGAAAAAAAACAGTCTTATCTGTAAACAATGGCAAGTATGAGTTTTACCGCTTGCCGAAGCTTACATCAATTATGTAATTATCTACTCAAAAATAGCCGGAGATCACCTAAGGGACATTGAATGAGTGTTACGTAATCTCCACGCTAATATGAGGGTATCGGTAAAAAAAGATTAAAAAAAAAACAATATTTAGGATTTGTCTTATCAAGAACTTGTTTAAAAACAAGTCCTGAAAAAGTCAACGACATAAAATACTATAAACAACCAACCACACTTCGCAGACTTCGCTCGTTTTTTGGGATTAGCAAACTATTAGAAAGGTTTTATCAGAGACTTTGTCAGAAGAAAAACAACTGACAGACATGCTAAAAGGGGACAATGGCAAAGTAAGTGCCATCCAGGCGAAAAAACATTTAAGTTGAAATAACACCAGAAGGCGAAGACGCATTTACAAACTTAGAGGAATTCTGTCTTCGGAGGATGTCACATCAACGTATCCTGTATCAGTTTGATTGCCAAATTTATTCAAAATCGAAATACGAACGACATCCAATAAAACATGTTGAACAATAAAACATGGTTATAGCATGGACGTAAAACCATCTATATTACAACTAATGGCATTTTTCCGAACAATAAATGAATATAATTAAATTAGAATATAATAATGTGAAAAATTAACTCCTCCATTTAATAGTAAATCAAACGGTGAATTGGAGCGTTTTCACAGTACTTTGACTGAAATAGCTAGATGCCTGAAACTCGAAAGATATCTGAATGACACCGTTGATATGATTTTATTAGCTGCTATAGAGTACAATAAGTCAATTCATTCAACTACTGTTAAAAACCAATAGATATCTTTTATTCTGGCTCGGTCAATATTACGGAATCAATTCGAAATCGCATTGAAAAGGTACAGACGACTAGCCTCTCATATCATAATAATGGGCTTAGTAATGGTTAACCGAAGACTAGGCAATAAACTTACCACGCTGAAACACACAGAAGAATTAGTTGAACCACCCAATAATGCAGATTAACTTCAGTAGTATTCCGTTTGCCGACAACTTTATCGGAAAAACTTATGAACTACACTAACGCTAACTACATTCTTAGTATTAGGCTACTTGAACCACTACACCAACTTGACTTGTATTCAATAATGAAGGATGAGCCAAGAAACCTAACAAATCTTTTTCCCCAGTCTCATATGAGAAAGATACTAGATTCTGGAATTCGCTGACTCAACACACTCCCAACGACTACGGCAGATAGCTACAGAGAGAGCAGCGACGGTAGCGAAGGTTAAGCTATAGTTGTAAGTGAAATGTAAGAGCAGTGATCAATGAGATCAACAGATATGCAGATTATTGTATTGGTCAATAGATAATAAGGCACCCGATTTCCCCAATGCATGTTCTGAATCACGTTTAAAAATTTATTTTTTATTGTCTTAGTATCTTTCATTTTGGTATAAAGGGAACGATTGGTGGGTCATGAAGGATTTTACCGAGTTAAGGAACCTAGGTACAACCTTCCAGAGATTAAGCTTTTTAATCAGTCCCTAAAGTAGTGATAAGAAATCGCAACGAAGGAGACTATCCGACATAAAATGGGGTAAGTATTTGTAAATCCATCGTTAGATTATATGAGATAAGTTCGTTCTTGGTTACAAACCACATAAGTCGTGGCGCTAGAATTTTTTCGTATAGTTTGCTCATGGATGAGATATATGTAGGTATGAAGCTATTTATGTTACGGGTGAGTTTATATAGTCTGGAAATGGGTATAATCACTTCTATGGTCCACGTGTGTTAATATCTCCCGTGTTTCAATACCTCATTAAAAGACAGAGCTGTTTTGTTGCGACTTTCGCTTCTCTCTTGAATAGGTTAAGGTTGTTGGGTTTAAATTTAGCCAAAGAGTTTGTTTATCCTTCCGCAGTTTGTCGAGTGCTCTACTCCACAAAACTACAATAATTTTATAAAGTATGCTCTGTGCTTCTGGTATTGATTTATTTGCTGCTTTGGGGATTGCTTAAGTTAGTTTGGCAACGCCTTGGTGGATGTTAGAATAATGAAATTAATCGAGTTTTAAATTGTGCAGTAAAGTTAGCGACGATTGGATAATGATCTTTTACAGATTACAGCTGAAAACATAGTTAGGTCAACATTCGTAAAGGTGTTGTGATTTAAAAAATCAATAGCTGAATCGTCGTTAAAAAGAGCGAGGTTCGCGTCTTCTAAAAGGTTACAATTAATTAAAGGATGTGAAAAGTCATTTACTGTAAAGTTTTAGCAGGAAGGAATGTATGTATTTAGTATTGTTATTTTTAACATATACTCTCGGAACATGTTGCAACAGAGAGTATAATAGTTTTGTTCATCTAACGGTTGTCCGTATCACCTAATACAAGTACTAATCGAGATAGATATAGAGTCATCTATATATAAATGATCAGGTTAACGAGATGAGTGAAATTCGGAGTGATATCTTAATGAAACTTCGTACTCATGTTCTTTGGTAAAAAGTAATGACGAGTTCGTAGATGGGCGTAATAGGTCCACTGTCACGCCCCCGACGTGCCGTTAATCCGAAATTCATATAAGTATGAAATAGCATAACTATGCACCTATTTAAGATACAAAACTATTATTTGGTACAGGGTTTAATGGTCATATTTTCTAAACCGATTAACTTAAATCAACCAAACTTGCTGAGAATAAATTTTTTTAATATATTATATTTTTATATAATGTAAAAATAGGTAAAAGCAGAAAATAACCCCGCCCACTCCCCATATAACGGTTATATTAAAAACTACTAAAAGTGTAATAACTCACTGAATAAATGCGCCATAATCATTAAAATTTACAATCAAATTGGCAGAGAAGGGCTTTATAGGGCAGGTGTACAAACTAAACTGCCTATTTTTAGGAAAATCCTATATTTCAGGAACCACTTCACCAATTTCAATCAAATTTGATGTGTGGGGTTATCCAAACATTTCTATTGTACGAACTTTTTAAGAACCCATACACACAATATGTGGACCTCAGTGCATATGGCTTATTTTTTACCGAATCGGTCAATCTGTGAGGTCTGTATAAAATCGGGACAAAATATATCATGATCCTTATATACCTTATACAGGGTTACATGGATAACAGAAAGAAATATATAAGAACTTCAATTTTTTGTTGGCTTTATACCGTATATATTGGTCAATATGTAAGATATCTTAGTAAAATTTAATATAATTATAATATGGAATATACTATAGTTCAATGATAAAAATATGTGACCAACGAATTACACCAGCTCTCATTTACTAAATGCATTTTAGATTTCCCTTCTTTTGTTGTATAATGTTTTCCTCATAGAACCCATGTACTAAATGCAGTACTTGATTGAGTTTATATCTCATAAATATCATTTCAGTTAATTAGGTTGATTTTAATATTAATATTTCGGACATGCAAAATGTATTATGAAATTACCATAAGTGAGCCTACGACTCATAATATACTCGTACGTAAGTTAATAAGATACCAAATTTGATAGTTTTTTCACCTAACGGTTGTTTGTAACACCTTAAACTGAACGAGATAGATATGGATAGATTTCCCTAAAAGTATAGGAATAGGGATAACATACTGCGAAATTTTGAAGTTATCTCATATATAACGGACAGAATGTAATACGTTCGTAAGCACTTTAAATTTCTCATAAAATAATTTTTTTTTTTAAATAAATAAATGAACCCGTAATTTTTTCGCTGTTTTCCAACACTACTGAAAGTAGTGAAATAAATGACAACTTCGATAAAAAAAAAACAGATACAATACGTACATATCAATGCATATAAGTAGATAGAAGTATATAAACATACATATTATATATAAAGTTTTTTTTCCCGATTGTAGTGAAAAAACGGTTTAGATAATAAAGCAAACAGATACAATACGTACATGTAAATAGAAAGATGTATATGAAACAAAGGTGCAGATAATAAAGCCGTTATCTACATTATAAAATATACATAAACATTGTTAAATTGACTTCAAATTTTCACCAGAAAAATCCGCTTTAAAGATTTTGGTGAATTTTTCATAAAACAAAAGGGGTAGGTAAAATTCATTGACACCAAATTTTCTGCCTAAATATATATGTATGTATACTTATCTAATAATTATATGTTTGAACTAATTTTCTACCTAATCATGACATTTGCGGTATGTAAGTTTTAGGAAGCTTTAAACAAAAGAACTTTACGGAGGGTTCTTTCTGGTAAATACTTTCAATACTATTTAACAAATTTCTAGTTTCTGAGAAATATTTAATTTTTTCTTAAAATTTCATATACCACAGTTCCAATAATGCTATTGTTTAATATATCCACAAAAATGCATACATACATCCACCAGCTGTACACCGGACAGAAAAAGAGCCATATCAAGGAATAAATTAATCTGAAAGCAGAGCAGAACTTAGGAGCATACTTTTCAAGCCCGGACGGTTGAACCAGCGAACTTAAAACAACGAGAAGGTGCAGGTTCGACAGCGAACATACACGAGAAACAAATAACATTTCTCGCTTTTATAACAGCAGTGAATCTGTAAACGTACGCTCTCTTAACATAACCAACCGTCGAATATTGAAGAGAATATAATACATATGTGAGCAAAACTGGGCATATTGATATGCCATTTGAAATATATTCCCTTTTATTGAACTATTATTTATTATTATTTTTTAAATTTTTTTATGTTAATTCATTTTTACTTTATTGTGAGTTATTAATAATAATTTCAACATATTTTAATATATTTCTTAAAATAATTCATAATTCACCATTTTGGAGTCACAAAAGTACAGAATTGTGTTTTGCCGTCGGCATTTCACATTCATGCTTAAATTTTTCTTTTCAAATGCATGTGTAAAAGTAATTATGTACGTAAATATGTACTTAAATATATTATGACATACATATATTATGTCGTTTGCACATTTGTATGTATATATGTACACTCATTACTTCATGTGAAATCTCCGTTGACACGTTTTTTGCTTTTATGTCAAAGAGTCATTCTGTCGAAGGACTGACGCGACGACAAAGCGTCCCAACATTGTGTTGTTGGTAGAAAATTCGAGATGTGCCGAAAAATAAACGAACGCTCGCCGATTGTCATCGCTTCCCTTGCCGCTCTAACAGGTTTGCCTACAAATCGTTGTAGGTATGTATGTTTTTATATGATCATGCATACATATTGACGAAGATTTTTGCGAGCCACGAAAAAATATTTTAGAATTGTGAAATATTTTAAATCGACAAAAGCTTTGTTGCCATTTTTGAGTGAAAATCAGAAAGATGTTCAATTTATGATTTCTAGCTTTTGCCATCGTCGCGAAAAGAAGCTTTTAGGCAAGCGCATGCTCGGAAAGATGAGTAAGGCGTTTGCTTTTATGAATGAAACGACTTCGCTTATTGCTTGTGCGCCAGCGTTCATGAATGAAAATGTTGTTGGTGTGTGATTTACTACAAATTTAGGATTTGTCAATTTGACTGCCATATTGATTTGCGTATGCATTACTATTTTGCAATGTCATACGCATATTTGTACATACATACTTACATATAGAACAGTGCGCGCACATGTATTTATTGATAAGTGATAATATATTATTATATTATATTATAAAACATATTGATGTACATATGTACATACATAAAATATTAGTTCTGTAACAATTGAAATTAGAAAATTATGAAAATAGTAAAATATCATTTTTTGCATAATCTTTCGCATTTTATCATGCCTCATTTGTGCAAAAAAAATCATATTTTATCAATTTTTTATCATAAAAATCGTTTATATGGCAAAAAATAATCATGCATATGTGAAGTGGCATTTGTATTTTTTGTTTTCTCATTCATTTCATTTCATTTTTCTCTTTATGTTGGGAGATACGTAATTTGTCAGAGAACTTTGTTAGAAATTCTCATTTCTGTTAAATAACAGCAAATCCTACAAAAAATGGTGAACTCCTTGATCTTAATTTTTCAGCCAACCAATCGAGCATCATACAAAACCAATTTGCACTGCTTAAATCAGAGAACTTAGAAGAACGAGAAGGTGCAGGTTCGACAGCGAACATTTGTCAAATTTTATCAAGGAGTTCACCGCACACGCAGAAGAAACAAATAACATTTCTCGTTTTTATAACAGCGGTGAATCTGTACACATACGCTCTCTTAACATAACCAAACGGCGAATATTGAAGAGAATATAATATGTTTCCCAAACTGGGAATATTGATATGCCATTTGAAATATATTCCCTAGTATTGAACTATTAATTATTATTTTTTAAATTATTTTATGTTAATTCAGTTTAACTTTATTATGAGAAATATATCAAAATACTTTTATATTATTACTACTTAACATCATTATGGAGTCACAAAAGTACAAAATTGCGTTTTGCCGTCGGCATTTTCATATCATATATACATGTTAAGAAATATGAAAGAAAAATATTTGTAAATTTGTCTACAAACAACATATGTATGTATATATGTACACTCATTACTTCATATGAAATCTCCGTTAACACGGTCAACCAATGACCGAAGCTCACGTTTTTTGCTTCAACGTCGAAGAGTCAATTTGTCAAAGAAATAACGCGACGACAAAGCGTCACAACATTGTGTTATTGATAGAAAATCCGAGATGTTCCGAAAAAAGAAACGATTGCTCGCCGATTGTCACCGCTTTCCTTGCCGCTCAAACAGCTTTGCCCACAAATCATTTTAAATATGTATGTTTATATATGAACATGCATACATATTTACGCAGATTTTTGCGAGTCACGGAAATATATTTTGGAATTGTAAAATATTTTAAATCGACAAAAGCTTTGTTGCTACTTTTGTCACTTTTTTCTGTGTTTTGTGGGCTTGCAGGGTAGTCACTTTTCCCTTCTAGAGGGAACATAAAAAAGTTGTTCAATTTATGATTTCTAGTTTTTGCCATCGTTGCGAAAAGACGCTTGTGGGCAAACGCTCGGGGAGATGTGTAAGGCATTTGCTTTTATGACTGAAACGACTTAGCTTATTGCATGCGCCCCAGCGTTCATGAATGAAAATGTTTTTGTTGTGTGATTTACTAAAAATATAGGATTTGTTAATTTGTTAAAATGCTATTTGACTGAATTGTTGTTTTTGTATAACAACGTTTGTATATTTTCTATCGGCTCACATACTTACATTTGTACGCATATATATTTACGTATGCATTACTTATTTTGCAATGTCATACGCATATTTGTACATACATACTTACATATAGAGCAGGGCGCGCACATGTATTTATTGATAAATGATAATAAATTATTATATTATATAATGTAACATATTGATGTACATATGTACATACATAAATTATTAATTCTGTAACAATTGAAATTTGAATATTATTAAAAAAGTAAAATATATTTTTTTTGCATAATCTTTCGCATTTTATCATGCCTCTTTAGTGCAAAAAAAAATCATATTTTATCAATTTTTATCATGAAAATCGTTTATATTACAAAAAATAATCATGCATATGGGAAGTGGCATTTTTATTTTTTGTTTAAGGTATTAAATTTTTCTTTTTAGGTTGGGAGATACGTATTTTGCCAGAGAACGTTGTTATAAATTCTCATTTCTGTTAAATAACAGCAAATATTACAGAAAATGGTGAAATCCTTGATCTCAATTTTTTTGCTCTGTTAGCCGTCCAATCGAGCATCATACAAAATTTAATTTGCACCTTCTCGTTCTTCTAAATTCTCTGCTAAATCATTCCTGTCGAGTTTTTGGAAAAAAACCTGCGAAGAAATAATGACATGGTGCATTATCGTGATAAAGGGACCAAATTATATTTTGTATGAATATAGATTTATAATTGTAGTATAAGTAGTTGTTTATAAGATTGTATTGTTAAAGGAAATCTACTTGTTTAAGTATACATTTTAAGTGTTAATATTATATTTATATTTAACATACATATATGTATACATTTAAGGTATAAATTCATTTTAGTAATTTGTTTAAGTTAATACGTTTTTCGATAAAATAAAATAAACTAAGATACAAAATATTCAATATTATTTAAAACAAGTAAGGAAGGGCTAAGTTCGGATGTAACCGAACATTTTATACTCTCACAAATTCCAATCGTATACTCGTTTGTGGATATTTTCGGTAGAAGGTCAACTATAGGCACTGTGGTCCACATATTCAGTACCTAGGGGCTTGAACAGTTTTGGTTTGATTTAGACAATTTTTGGTCACAAGGTGGCATACTTTAATCGCATTATTCACGCAAAATTTTATCCCGATACAGTCATTGTTGCCTGATTTCCATAGTGGAAAGTGATAGAATTAGATGGAATTTAAAATGGTGTTATATGGTAAGTAGGCGTGGTTTTAATCCGTATCCATTTTCGCACTATAACATAGAGATATGAAAATAATGTCATGTACCGAATTTGGTTGAAATCGGTTAAGCAGATCCCAAGATATGGGTTTTCCCCTAAAAGTGCCCACTGTCTAATTTTGAACGCGGTTCCTATAAAGTCATCTCATACCATCCCAGAGATAAAATTTAATGTCTCTGGCGTGTTTAGTGCTCGATTTATCGCGCTTTTAGTAGTTTTTAACAGTACCGTTTTATGGGGAGTGGGCGGAGTTGCCACCCGATTTCACCCATTTCCACACTGTAGGCAGAGGTTCTAAAAACATTTGCTTCCAGTGAATTTTGTTATTATAGCATTAGCGGTTTAGGAGATATGCACATTAAAACTATTACGGGCGGGACCACGCCCACTTTAAAAAAAAATTTAGCTGCAGATGCCCCTCCCTATTGTGATCTCGTATAACAAATAACAGTCTTGCATCTTATTGCGGAGCTTAGTTATGGAAAGTTATTTGTTTTTGATTAATGGCGTTTTGTGGGCGTGGCAGTGGTCCGATTACCCCCATCTGCAATACCAACCGTCTCCCGGTACCAAGAAACATGACTACCAAGTTTCATAAAGATATCCAAATTTTTACTCAAGTTAGAGCTTGCACGGACGGACAGACGGACGGACAGACAGTCACCCGGATTTCAACTCGTCTCTTCATCCTGATCATTTATATATCTATATCATTATATACGCTATATCTAACTTGATTAGTTTTAGGTGATACAAACAACCGTTAGGTGAACAAAACTATTATACTCTGTTGCGAGAGTATAAAAATAGGTACTAGTTATGGCAATAAAAAGGTAATAGATACGCTAACATATGAATTTGTTAGAAGTAACAAATGGGTAACAAATAAAATAAAACATCGAGGTAACATATATGCTTGTTATAGCTACCAAATAGGTAAAAAGACGCTAACATGTTTTTATGTTAAAGGTAACAAACTTCTAACCAAAACAATTTCATTAACAGAAAGTTGGGTAACAAATACTTTTGTTATTGATAACACATAGGTAACTTATTCGCTAACAAAAATATTTCTTACCTTTAACAGACTGTTAACAAATTTGATAACCAATGTATGTCCTTATGTTGACGAAAAACATAAAAAACAAGGTACGTTTATAAGAGTTAAGAACGAGACAGCATGCCATAATTGCAATTGGATTGAGTGAGAAAACCAATAAAAATCAAATGGCGATGTGTTACTTTTTTCTCACACTTTGAGCTAAAGTAACTAATAGTTTTATGAATAAACAATAACAAGTCGTTAACACGTTTGCAAACAAATACCCAGGATACTAAGGAACGGACTGTTATGACAATGAAACATTGAAACCTAAATAATTGTTGCTTTAACTTTATGGACCAATTCAATAATTAAATATAATGATTTATATATATATGCTAACAATTATCATTAAAATATTAACAATATATATATACATACATATGTATGTATTTAATTACAATTTTCTATTGGCATTTTATTTTTGCATTTCAATTATCACTAAAATATTAACCATACGTATACATAAATATGTATATATATAATTACTATTTTCCATGTTTTGTTCAAATTTATGTTTTGAATATTACTGTGATAAACTGCAGTTTACGCAACGAAACATTAAACATTGGCATTTAATCTTTGCTGGCATCATGCCACCGAAGCTATGCATATAGTTACATGATGTCTCTTCAATATTTGTGTGTAAATGAAAACAGCGCTGTCAACCCAGAGAATATTAATACCTTAAACAAAAAATGAAAATGTCACTTCACATATGCATGATTATTTTTTGTCATATAAACGATTTCCATGATAAAAAATTTATAATATATACTATTTTCATAATTTTCTAATTTCAATTGTTACAGAACTAATAATTTATGTATGTACATATATACATCAATATGTTATATAATATAATATATTATCACTTATCAATAAATACATGTGCGCGTACTGCTCTATATGTAAGTATGTATGTACAAATATGCGTATGACATTGCAAAATAGTAATGCATACGCAAATCAATATGGCAGTCAAATTGACAAATCCTAAATTTGTAGTAAATCACACACCAACAACATTTTCATTCATGAACGCAGGCGCACAAGCAATAAGCTCGTTTCATTCATAAAAACAAACGCCTTACACATCTCCCTGAGCATGCGCTTGCCTAAAAGCGTCTTTTGGCGACGATACATAAATTGAACATCTTTCTGATTTTCACTCTAGAAGGGAAAAGTGACAACCCTGCAAACACAGAAAACACAGAAAAAAACGACAAAAGTGGCAACAAAGCTTTTGTCGATTTAAAATATTTTACAATTCTAAAATTTTTCCGTGACTCGCAAAAATCTTCGTCAATATGTATGCATGATCATATAAAAACATACATACCTACAACGATTTGTAGGCAAAGCTGTTAGAGCGGCAAGGGAAGCGATGACAATCGGCGAGCGTTCGTTTTTTCGGCACATCTCGGATTTTCTACCAACAACACAATGTTGGGACGCTTTGTCGTCGCGTCAGTCCTTCGACAGAATGACTCTTTGACATAAAAGCAAAAAACGTGTCAACGGAGATTTCACATGAAATAATGAGTGTACATATATACATACAAATGTGCAAACGACATAATATATGTATGTCATAATATATTTAAGTACATAATTACTTTTACACATGCATTTGAAAAGAAAAATTTAAGCATGAATGTGAAATGCCGACGGCAAAACACAATTCTGTATTTTTGTGACTCCATAATGGTGAATTATGAATTATTTTAAGAAATATATCAAAATATGTTGAAATTATTATTAATAACTCTCAATAAAGTAAAAATGAATTAACATAAAAAAATTTAAAAAATAATAATAAATAATAGTTCAATAAAAGGGAATATATTTCAAATGGCATATCAATATGCCCAGTTTTGCTCATTATGTATTATATGCTCTTCAATATTCGACGGTTGGTTATGTTAAGAGAGCGTACGTTTACAGATTCACTGCTGTTATAAAAGCGAGAAATGTTATTTGTTTCTCGTGTATGTGAGGTGAACTCCTTGATAAAATCCTACAAATTGTTCGCTGTCGAACCTGCACCTTCTCGTTGTTTTAAGTACTCTGGTCAAACCACCAAAATGACAGTTCATTACTAGCTATGTATGGCATGAAACGTATTTAGGCATCAATTGCTAAACATTAGCAATGTGCAGTCTCCAATGGCAATATTGCTAGCAATTCAAACTTTGTCAATCTTTAATTGCCTGTCGAGATGCCCCTTTAGGGCAGACCAAGAACGAGTACAAGATTACGATAAGAATTTACCGTTACTTGTTCGGTTTAGGCTGTGACAATTATTACAATTATTACAAAAACAAATTGAACTATGCCGCCATCCTGTAAAGTAATTCTTTTGAGTTGAGACGAAGAAGTATAGAGCAGCATATAAATTGTAAACAAAAACGTAAATTCTTTTGTTGATACAGGAAATAAACATTAGTTTTAGGTAAATAGATTTTTGTTAAAGGAATAGACTAATTTTGCGAGCAACGATCGATAAGCTCGAGGACAACATTCCCCGAACTAAAGCCGAAATGCTGCGCCGGGTCCCCGAAAATTGGCGTATTTTGTTTAAATCACAAATGGCGTAAAATTGTTTGCTCTCTTACGACACTGGGAAAATACATAAGCAAAATCGGATGATAACCCGCCCACTCTCCACATAAAAGTTTCAACGAAAATTACTAAATGTGCGATAACTCACTTACAAAACACGTCAGAAACAATAAATTTTATACTAGAAATGGTACGATCAAGCTTTATAGGAGTCGTTATAAAATTAGACAATACGCGCCGCCCATATTTAGGTGAAAACCTATACCTCAGAAACTAACAGACAGATTCTACCAAATTCGGTATCCTGACATCCCTATGAGCTAGGCGAAATCGAACTACACCCAAGCCTACTTCCTATATAAACCAATTTTAAATTCCATCTGATACTTTCACTTTCCAGTATACAATTTAAGCTCCAATGAATATATCAGATCAAATATATCAAATTTAGTAATTTCTGTTGACGATATGTCACATTTATCTCATTTGAAGATGATTTTAATATAATTTTATCTAACGCGAAGTAAGACGTAGCAATATAACTAAGCGCCCATGACCTATAATATAACTATTTTTATACCAAATTTGATTGTAATCCTTTAACGATTTCGTCGAATAATGATTGTTGAATTCTTTCATGTTGCTGCAGAGTATAATGCCATAGTTTTGTTCACCTAGCGGTTGTTTGTATCACCTAAAACTCGTCTAAATAGTACCCTTTTTTGCGAAATTATCATATTTTACAAAAATCAAATTTTATAGGAGAGCGTCCAATTTAAAATTTATATTTACAACAATAGTCAACCAAAGAAGTATGCCATCCAAAATTTAATAACGGCTATTTTTGTAAATATTGCCATTTAATGGCACATACCATAAATTCGTGTGCAAAGTTTTGAGCATGTGGTGATTAACTTACGATATGAGATAAAATTCGAATAAAAGTTGCTTTTAACTTATAAACAAAAAAATGTTTTAGGTTTTTCTTTTTATATAGAATTTTTTTTATTTCATAAACTGAATTATATCTAGGGGTGATTACTTTGAAGTGAACAAAATAGCTATTCATGAATATATAGACACTGTATTGAGAACAAACCTCGTATACGATAATTTCGCAAAAGGGGTATGATATATAAATGATCAGGATGACAAGACGACTTAAATTTCGAGTGACTGTCTGTCTGTTCATCCGTGCCAGCGATAACTTTAGTACAAATTAAGATATATTAATTTAACGTACACGTGTTCCTTGGCACCCTAGGGGGATTGGTATTGCAGATGGGCGAAATCGATATGTTGCCACGCCCACATTTGAGTTATTTTAAAGCAAATACGTTTAAATTGTGATTAGGAAAGTTGTATATATTATATTTAAATTTAGAAGACTATAATATATTGATTTTGAAAAATGTGCAGTGTCGAGTTACAATAACTATTATGTAAATAACCATTTAAATACGATTTTTTTCAGTTTTCCTTCGGATATAAAAGTAATCAAAAATTTTTTAATTTCTTGTAGACAAAATTAATTTCATAATCATAACTATAATTTCACTTAAATACATTAGAATTCTTATAAATATGTATATGTATATATAATATTTTGTGTATAATAAAATAAACTACTACTAGATACATCGCAATATTTGAGGAACATAACAATAGGAGTTATTAAATCTTTATGTAAAATTAAAGGTGAATATTGTAATAAAATTTAATTAACATGAGAATTATTATAATTGACAAATTTATAAATAAGGTCTCTTAAAGTTCAGTTTAAAAAGTAAACATCAATATTGCAGAGGAAATTTAAAGCAAAGATTATTACGTAAAAATAAAATTGTGTAAAACATTACTATCTATTTTAAACCACTTATTTTTAAATTTGTTAAATATGTACGGTAACGAAAGTTTAAACCTGACCGTTGACGGTCTTAAAGAGAGATTGGGTGATTTAGGTTATGGATAAGCGGCCAGAAAGCGACACTACAAGACCGCTTAATGAACATTTCGACAGGACTGTTAGTGACGGCTCGAGCAATGGCTTGATGATTTTGAGGCCAATGTATTAGGAGTACGTTGGAGCGATCTGCAAAAATTCATTTACGCAAAAACACTTTTAAAAGGGGGTGATGGGGCGAAGATTTTTATACGACCCCAAAGCGGTATAAGCAGCTGCGTTCACTAAAGCGCTGTCACTGCATTATATTCGATTGAAGTACATCGTACCTTGCGTAGTCGTCGGAAGCGGAATGGAAAAGATCTCAGAGAATGTTTGTACGTTTTAATGGAGTTAAGGAAACCGATTGGAGTGGATAACTCAAGTTTAATTAATTAATTTATCGAAGACATACCGGTTACATCCCATGAGTGCAAACCAGGAAAAGCTTTCGTCGTCAAACCAGGTTTTCCATGAAGCAATTCCATTCAGAAAAAAGTGTTTTGACTGTGTGGAGTCATCACATTTCGCTAAAAGCCATCCCAGACGGATCATTCGCCGATAGACTTCCATCTGGTTTAACACATGAGTAGGAAGACAAAACCATCCGAAAAAAGGTAACATTTGTACGAACTCGAGGTACTTGCGATCATAGAAGCACTTAAGAAGTTAAGAGTGTCTTTGATGGGGATAAATTTTAAGATAGTAACCGATTGTAATGCATTTGCGATGACGATGCGGAAACGAGATGTGCTGTTAAGAGTTTCTCGCTGGGAAATGTTCTTTCAAATTTTTTCTATGATATAAAAATTTATATAAATTGTTGGAAGAATCAGTCGTTGACGAGCTCGATGCAGGACGGGAAGCAAAACCCCAAGAAGCGCGACACAATATCGCTACCATCCAGCAGGAAAACCGGAGAACATTCAACAAGAACCGAAGAGCGGAAATCGACTGCGATATAAACGAGCTAGTAACCATTAAGCGAATGCAGTTCCATACTCGGACTAAGACTGGGAGCAAAATTCTTTGAGCCTTAAAAAATTGTGAAGAAGATGGTATATGGAAGATATGAAATCGAGAAGTGGAACCCTTCATTCGAGGCCGAAAAAACAGGATAGCTGAGCGTAGAACTGTGTAAACGGACAATAATAAATTTAAATAAGTACGGAAGGGCTAACTTCGGGTGTAACAGAATATTTTACACTCTTGCAACTTGTAAGGAGCAAAGCCGGCGAAATACGTCGACATAGGTGTTGGCAAAACTAAATATTGAAAAGTTATGGTACAACCGAAAATTGTGTACTCTCGCAAGATAGTATTATAGGGGATTTCCGTATATTTTTATTTAAAACTAGACAGTATTGCATCCTTTATTTACAATCACAAGAAATTAGACACTAATATTAGAAAGAGCTTCTTTCGGAATTTCAGTAAGAAGTTCGAAAATATTTTCATTAGGTATATGGGGGCTAAGAAAAGTATTAACCCCATTTTACGCATATTTGACATGCTGTTGTCACAAAAGTATCATCCCCAAATTTCAATACTAAAAGTCACAGACTGACCGATTTTTTTTGCAAAAAATGAGCCACATGCACTAGTGTCCACATATTTGGTGTCTGCGTCCTTTGAAAAATTATAATCGAATTTCGACAGTTTTTGGGCTTAAGATAAATATCTTTGATATCGACTCCCATTAAGGCCTCTCGTACCATCCATGATTTACAATTTAATGTCTCTGGTGTATTTGTTAATTGATTTTTCGTTATCATCCGATTTCATCTATTTTTACAGTACCGGTAGGGGTGCCTACGAGATTTTTCGGAGCGAATTTGATTATTGAATTTTAAGTGGTTTAGGAGATATGTATGTATGTACATTAAACCTCTTAAAGGGCAGGGTCACATCAATTTTTTCAAAAAATTTAGCCCACAGTGCCCTCTTGCTACTGAAATCCCTTTCAGCAAATAACAGTTTTATATCTTAATTTTGGGGTTAGTTATAACATTTTATAGATTTTATTTATATAGTATATATATAACCCTATATCTATCTATCTATCTATATAGTATAAAATGTTCGGTTACACCCGAACTCAGCTTTTTCTAACTTGTTTATACATACGTACAAGCCTTTATCTATCTCGATTAATTTTAGGTGATACAAATACCCGTTAAGTGAGCAAAGCTATTATACTCTTTAGCAACATGTGCAAGAGAAAAAATGTGACACTATGCTAGGAACAGAAATAACACTAAGGAACGTACTGTTATGAGAATGAAACATTAGGGATGAAAACAAACTTAGGACAGAAAATAGAACAGAACAAGCGCAATCACGTACCAATGCAGACATAACGAACGCATTCTAGTGGACAAACAGATCACATTTTACTTCACGTTTAAAAACAGTTTATGAAATCATTAAATTTATCCTTACAAGTACAATTTTGTGAACTAATTACAACAATATATATAACAATTCTACATAAAAGCAACTGTGATTATATAGAATCGGACATCCCACATATGACAGTTTTATTTTTTTTGTTTTTGCCTTTTCTTAGGTATTATGAGCTTGTTACTTAATAAGCGCAAGGGATATCGATGGAAATTCTACAAGTAGTAAATATTATATTTGACATACATAAATTGAATGGACACGACTCACTTATTTATCCTGTAAGAGTATACTTATTCTTTTGTTAACGCTTTTCCTGTTGGGTTGTTTAGCTCCTCGCTTGCTGCTTGTTGGTGTAGTTTCTGTAATCTCCTGTAATTTCTGTAGTCTCCTGTGCCGTTCGTTTTTTTGTAGTTTTGTTTTTGTAACATTTCGCACCCACTTTTAAATTGATATTTGCCTATGTTTGGCTTTTATTTGATTTTGCGCCCGCCTGTTTTTTTATTATTTGCCTACCTTATTTTCATCCTTGTACATAGTAATTTTAAGAATACCACACTGCACTTGACTTTATTTAAGATATGTATGTATGTAGTAATTTGTTGTTGGTTTTTGTTTTGTAAGTGTTTCACACTGCTTTCTTGAAGCGTTTGCACTTATATATATTTATACTCTCGCAACCTGTTGCTACAGAGTATAAAAGTTTTGTTCACCTAACGGTTGTTTGTATCACCTAAAACTAATTGAGTTAGATATAGGGTATATAATGATATAGATATATAAATGATCAGGATGAAGAGACGAGTTGAAATCCGGGTGACTGTCTGTGCGTCCGTCCGTCCGTGCAAGCTCTAACTTGAGTAAAAATTGAGATATCTTTATGAAACTTGGTAGACATGTTTCTTGGTACTGTGAGACGGTTGGTATTGCAGATGGGCGTAATCGGACCACTGCCACGCCCACAAAACGCCATTAATCAAAAACAAATAAATTGCCATAACTAAGCTCCGCAATAAGATACAAGACTGTTATTTGGTACACAGGATCACATTAGGGAGGGGCATCTGCAGTTAAATTTTGTTTTTACAATGGGCGTGGTCCCGCCTCTAATAGGTTTAATGTGCATATCTCCTAAACCGCTAATGCTATAATAACAAAATTCACTGGAAGCAAATGTTTTTGTCTTCTATTGACGGCGTGAAAAAAATTGAAATCAGTTGGCAACTCCGCCCACTCCCCATATAACGGTACTGTTAAAAACTACTAAAAGCGCGATAAATCGAGCACTAAACACGCCAGAGACATAAAATTTTTTCTCTGGGATGGTATAAAATGACTTTATAGGAACCGCGTTCAAAATTAAACAGTGGGCGTGACACAGCCCACTTTTAGGTGAAAACCCATATCTTGAGATCTGCTTAACCGGTTTCAACAAAATTCGGTGCATAACGTTCTTTTCATATTTCTATGTTATAGTGCGAAAATGGGCGAAATCGGACTACAACCACGCCTATTTCCATACAACACCATTTTCAATTCCATTTGATTCTTTCACTTTCCACTATGCATATCAAGCAACAATGATTATATCGGGGTAAAACTTTGCGTGAATAATACGTTTAGAGTCTGCCACCTTGTGACCAAAAATTGTCTAAATCGAACCAAAACTGTCCAAGCCCCTAAGTACTAAATATGTGGACCCTAGTGCCTATAGTTGACCTTCCACCGAAAATATCAGCCAATCCACAAAGAAATCTCAAACGAGTATACCATTTGACTTTGCGAGAGTATAAAATATTCGGTTACATCCGAACTTAGCACTACCTTACTTGTTTTAGATAAATGTTCTCCACTTTTATAAAATTATACAGATTATAAAGATAAAGGTTTTTTTTTTATTCCACAAATTGTTTTATTTTAATTTAAATTTTCGTTTAAAAAAACTAGGTTTTACTTTGAGGACGCTGTATTTTACAACTTCATTTAACTTTAGTTCAATTTTAGATTGAAATGGTTTTATTCACTTGTTGTCTACTGGGGGAGATCGGTTGAAATATGAAATATAAAAAGTCACAGACGGTGATCAACGCTTTTGCTCGCACGGACCGAAATCGAGAAAAAAGGACAGTTTTCCAATCGCAATGATCCTTTTGAGGTCTGTTGGGTGGTGAATGTGGGTAGGTTGTGTGGTGTGTTTAATGATGTGTTGTGGATGCGGTTGGTGGGTGGTACGGTATGAGGTAGTGTATGTTGGGTGCGATGCATAGTTTGTGTTGTAATCATTTCACGCAATCGCTCATCATAGGTCGTGTGAACAGGGGATAATATATTAGAATAAGAGTTATCGTTTGACGAAGTGCATTCGGATAAAAACACACACATAAAATACACAAACCAAAACATATTTTTGTTTTTACTTTTTACATTGCATTTACAGATAACAACGTCATCCTAAGTTGAAAAAACAATAATTTTTATATATTGTACACATGTTATTAAATTTGCAATATTACTTATGTTTCAATGGTTGGAACATCAGCGGTTTCATTAACTATACTGACAGACAAAACGACAAAACGATGCCCAGCTGGACCTGCCACCTCTTACTAGTCTATGAACTTTAGCTTTACTTGCGTATGAGTGGACTTGATTCTCCAATGGATGGGGTCTATAGTCTATAGAGAAAACTAAAAAGACTCTATTTGCCCCTTTGTTCCGTGCTAATACGTATAACACTATGTTCGCACCGACACAAAATTCATGTTTTCATAGACAAAAGAGGTTTTCACGCGAAAACTCCATACAAAATCTGTCAAACGAAAACACAGTTTTCGATGAAAACCCCTTGAAAACTTACATTCCACTCATTATAATCGGTGCCTGCTCTAGTTTAATCGATATTATTAGAAGACATATTTTGCCGGCCCTAAATATCAGTTGACAATTTTTTTACATTTCATAATTGGCCTAAACGTACTCTACAAGAAACTGCTGATGGGTTCACCAATACGCTCACATTTGATATGTCAGTACTGGTAATTTATATTTGCAGTTTTAAATTCAGAACTATCCACTGATTGGAGAAAAACGTACGCAGAGCTATTGAGAGGAGGAGATGACATCAAGTGAAAATTTATTTTTATATTTTCATATTTTATTATATTTTTTGTTGCATTCCTTTTTATATTTAAGTATATTATTATAACTAATTTTGATAAAAAGTTTGAAATTTATTAAAGAAATAAAAGTTATATTATCTACTGCGCAAAAGAATTTTTCACTTCTGATAACGTTTCAGTCATAACTGACAATTTTTAGCTATGACGGATTTACGGTCAACAGTGACTCAGAAAAAGACATGAGAGGGAGCAGTAGAGATATATAATGAATATTAAAGCGAGATGCAAACTCACACACATACTTACATCAGTTTTTGCACAAGGCTCTTAGGAAAATGATAGAAACTTTGTTCTGCGCGCTGACAAAAATTTTTCAGCTATACCTGTCATATTACCCATCAGATGACCGTCACTGTTCTTGTAGGGTACATAGCAAATGTAAACAAATAGATGTGTGAACTGTCAATGAAAACTCATCGAAAACAGACAATGTCGGTCAGAACGACTTTGGCTCCACAATCCACAAATTGTGTTTTCAAGAGGATTTCAATTCGGTGCGAACATACAATAGTATATGGTATTTACTTATGGGTGTGGATGAAGGAGGAAGTGACAGTGAAATTTGTAGTAAATAGTAGTTTTATGTTCGATATAATTAATTATTTCTCTTTAGCGTGATTCCATACTACTGAAAAACTTTTTCACTTTTATAACATTTGTATCTTGCAGTATTATTAAAAAAAAAAACCGATATCTTTGTCTTCGTTTTTCCTTATTTATTGAAAAATTGTGGCCTTCTTTTTCCAACATTTAGTCCCCAATTATATACGTTCAAAGTTTCATATTTCTGTGTAACACATCTTGCGCGAAATAATTACTACTATATTGAAGCAGACTATCAACACTATACCGTATTTCAGTAATTATTTTGCAGCTCTAACACAGCCTATTTGTCTGTGATAAAAAATGGAATGAAATAATTATAAGGAATAAATAAAGCTTGTTTAAAATACTTACCATCGCTTTCTATTCCGCTCAAATGTAAAGATAACAGGGTTTATTAAGTTTGCCACAAAGTTTGTCAGATATTTTATATATAAATAAGCAGCGTGATGAGCTGAATTGATTTAACTATGTTCGTCTGTCCATCTGTCTGTATATCCGCCAAATTTTGCACACGTTCTTTTCTCCAAAAGAAGCTGCTCATTTTTTGGAACCGCCTATCTCAGACCGACAGTACAATCTCCAAACAAATGTTTCAGATCGGACTACTATAGCATATAGCTGCCATACAAACTGAACGACTGAGACTTTTTTATTTTACAAGATATCTTTACGAAATTTCATCATCATAAAATGATTGTCTGAAGCAACGTTACAATATCTAAAAAAAACTGTAAGATCCGACATTGATAAATATATATCAATACAGTTAAGCAATACATCTCTAACAAGCATTAACAGTTGATGGTTTACCTTTCTTTTTAGCACATTACTTGGTCCATCAAACACAAAAAAATTCACTAAATTGCTGTTTTTCAATTTAGTTACTTGAGAGTGACAGACAGAATATCGGCATTAAGCACAGATATGTATTAATCTAATACCCATTTCCATCAACACTTGAATGATCGGGTATTCAATAAAGATTTATTGCATGCAATAGTATAAATATTGAACAGTCTGTGGTAATGGATCACAAATGATCCTAAAATAACCAAGAGATAAGAAAGAACTATTCTATTATCTATATTTTATTTATTTGTCAAGTGAACAGAATAGAGGTGTTAGTAAAAATAAATGAGCTCTGGGCACTCTGAGTTGAGTACGATTTCAACCTTCAACATCAAATGTATTAATTTAACAAGGCATATCTACCTTAGTAAGGAAATTATTTGCATATTTGGTGTTGTAACTATTTTGTCTGTAATTGTTTACTTGTTTCTGTTGTTACGACTATAGCGTAAGGTTTTTTTACTACTATTGATTTATACTTATTACCCTATTATTAATGTTTAATTAGTTGTCTTCCATTCGCCAAGAGTTATTCTCCAGCAAACCGAATAAACTATACCAGATGCTTAAACAACCAAACGTGGTGCAACTCTGCGCTAACATATTTCAGACGCATGCACAAAAGTGATATTGTATAAAGTTATGTTAATTTCCACCAAATAGAAGAAGTCGTCTTGATCTTACAACAGTCTTTTACGGAATAGGTCGCATCTTTATTGAATTCCTTCCTAAATATAAATGTGGCCAACGGGATATAGCATCGCGCCATATGATACATATGTACATACATATATGGATAGTTTAAATGTTTCAATTTTACATTTATATTCCCTACGCTAGTATGCAAGCAATGCTAAAAGGAGGATACAATTATGCTGATCATTCAGCATTCAGCAATTAGCTGACTGGTATTGGTTTGGGTCCGTGCTAATTTTGCGCAGGACTGCATTCTAATGTACTTAAATCTTGAACATGCTGCCCGACTGAACCCTCGCGGGTTAGTAATTCTTCTGCGGAACCTGCTAGGCGGCATAATTTTGCACCTGTCGCTGACACCACTGTTTAATAGGAGCTCCATCTGATGATCTCTGGTTTGCATTGTACTCTATCGTCACGGTTCGTACCAGGCATCACTGCCCGGGTAAACGGCAAACAACCGTCCGATACACCAAACCGATGGTGGTAGATTTTCAGCACGTATAAGAACGACGTCACCACGCTGAACATTGGGTTCCGCTCTAGTCCATTGTAATGAAGGATCTGGGCGACAATTAAGTGGACGTCCAATCAGGAAGTTCCCCGGAATTAGAGCTATCCCACCTTCAGGATCATCATAGAGAGCTATTAGTGGTCTCGAATTCACTCACGCCTCAATGCGAGTCAAGATTGTAGACAACTCAGTGTAACGCAGCGTCTGACTGCCCATGACACGCAGCAGATGCTTTTTAGTCGAACGAACTGCCGCCTCCCATAAACCAGCATGATGAGGTGCGTAAGGGGTTATGAACTTTCAACAGGTACCTTTAGCTGCCAAATGTTGTTGAGCATGTGTCGCTACTTAATTTCTTAAGTCTTCCTGCATTTGACGTTTCGCGCCTACGAATTGTGTTCCATTGTCACTGTATAATGTGGTGCATATACCTCTTCGACCAATGAAACGATCGTAAACATCTATAAATGCCTGTGTACTTAAGTCCTCTGCCAGCTCAATATGTACCGGTCGTGAAGCTATACAAACAAATATGGCAGCATATGTTTTTGTAGTCGGGGTAGCGCGATGCATTCCCACACGGTCATGGAATAGCCCGCAGTAATCTAATCCGCTACGAGAGAATGGTGGTGCCACTAGTACTTGTTCTTTTGGAAGCGAAGCCATTTGCTGGCGTTGTATAATTTGGAGATGCCTACGACATGTCCAGTGTCCAGATGAAAGACTTTACTTGAGCTCGTGCCCCTATAAACCAGAAACGTTGTCTAAGAAACTGCAGCATTTGTTGTATACCACCATGTAGGCAACGTGTATGCGCATCAGAGACTAGCAAGTAAGCCAGGGCCCCACGTGGAATTATAATTTGATATCAATGAGCTTTATCTAAGTCATTGATGGTGAGTCGACCACCTACTCTCAGTATGCCGTCAGTATCCAGAAAGGGATTGAGTGCTATGATTTGACCACGACCCACAATTTTAGAATGCAATTCAAGCGATTTAGTTTCGTGTTTAA